>NW_026688157.1:300000-478669 GCF_030445035.2 Dasypus novemcinctus
TGTGGTGGAACTGCCCAGAAGTGGAATAGATTGTTCTGAGAGGTAGTCACAGGAATTTCCTGTCACTGTGTCATTGATGGTGCTTGAGCACAGAATGGAACAACCTTCTCCTCAGAGATGGGTGAGGAAGAACACCGTGCTGGAGAAACACCGTGTAGGCAGTGGTTCTTAACCTTTTTTGTTCCATGGACAAGTGATTTTTTGAGATAGGCAACAACTGTAATGTGATATGAAATGAATACTACTGTAATTTATTGCATGCATTCGTAAGCGAAGGAAATGCTAGATTTCAGTTGAAGGTCAGAGAAAATAAACATAATAAGTTGATGTTTTTCAGTTTAAGCTCATTGACCTCCTGAAATCTTTCCATGCACCCCCAAGGGGGGGTCTTAACCATGGATCCCTGGCTAAGAACCCCTGCCTTAGGGTAACAGATCTTGTTGTTCGTGGGAATGTTGGGCATGGGAATGCTGTGTACCACAATATAGTTGAGTATTATTGGACTACATGACCTGTTAGACTCACCAACCTCAGTAATTTAGTGAAATGAGCTTCTTGAAGGAAGGATGCATATGTGGTTTTGTGGGGCTCTTGGCATTTACAACTGACAGTCTGCTTCTTGGCCTTAAACTCTAAAGATTCCAAAGAATGAATTGTACAGCGCATGTGACCAGAGTGCACGAATATTTAATGTCTGACATAAAGCTTTTTAAAAAAAAATTATTGAAATATATCACCCACACAAACATACATAAACAATATGTATATAGTAAGAGTTATGAACTTACAAAACAAACATATGTAACATCATACAGGACTCTCATAACTCACCCTACCACCAACACCTTACATTGTTGTTAAACCTTTTTAACTAATGATTAAAGAGCATTGTCAAAATATTACTACTAACCAAAGTATTTTTCTCCAACCCTCCCTATCATTATTATCTTTTTATACATGAACATACATAAACAAGTGTATAGTAGAAGTTCAGAACTTTCAAAGCAAACATGCATAACATCATATAGGGGTCCCATACATCAACCCTCCACCAACATCTTGCATTGTCGTGAGATGTTTGTTACAAATAATGAAAGAATATTGTCAAAATCTTACTTCTAATTATAGTCCTTTTCTTACATTTGGTGTGTTTTTCCCCCAATACAACTTATTATTATTTTTTAAATATATTTTTTATGACAGAAGTTGTAAACTTATAAAACAATCATGCACATGCAGAATTCCCAAGCAACACCTCCCTATCAACATACCACACTGTGGTGGAACATTTGTTACAGATAATATCATCTGATTGTTACCGTGTTCATAGTATACATTTGGCTCACATTTTCCATACTGCCCCATTATCAACACAGTACGTTTATGGCATAGATGCAAGAATATTATATTATTACTGCTAACCACAATCCATAGGTCACTCCAGTTGTGTTTTTCACATGCGTTCCCAACATCCTGCAGTAGTGATATACATTTGCTCTAGCTCACAAAGGACACTCTTGCAGCTGTACCATCAATCACAATTCTCATCCACCTCTTGGTTTACTGTGCTATTCAGTTCCTAGATTATTCTCTAACATTCTGTCAGTTGGCATTTACATCCCTAGACTACCATTTTCAGCCACATCCCTATTTATAAACTAGCTGTTACTTTTTTTACCATCCATTCTATACATTTCCACACTTTTACAGTAAAGCAAATTAAAACTTCTACATACATTAAACATCAATAGGCCATTTCAGTCTTCTTCTTATCTCCTTTAAAAATCTATCACCTACCACTAGGTCTTGAAGATATTTTCCTACAGTTTCTTCTAGAAGTTTTATGGTTCTTGCTTTTATTTTTAGGTTTTTGATCCATTTGGAGTTATTTTTGGATAAGGTATGAGACAGAGGTCCTCTTTCCTTCTTTTGGCTATAGATATCCAGTTCTTTCAGCACCATTTTGCTGAACGGACTGTTCTGCCCAAGCCGTGTGGGTTTGACAGGCTGGTCAGAAATCACTTGACCATACATGTGAGGGTCTGTTTCTGAGCCATCAGTTTGGTTCCATTGGTCTATGTATCTGTCTTTATGCCAGTAGCATGCTGTTTTTACCACTATAGCTTGGTAGTATGAGTTAAAGTCCGGAGATGAGGGTTCGCTTTTCTTTTTTATGATGTTCCTGGCTATTCAGGACTCCGCACCCTTCCAAATAAATTTGATAATTGTGTTTTCAATTAAAAAAAAAATGTTGCTGAAATTTTTATTGGGATTGCATTGACTCTGTATATCAGTTTGAGTAGCATTGACATCTTAATGATATTTAGTCTTCCAGTTCATGAGCTTGGACTGTTCTTCCATTTACTTAAGACTTTTTTATTTCTTTCAACATTGGGTTGCAGTTTTCTGAATACAAGTGCTTTACATCGTTGGTTAAGTTTATTCCTGACTACTGTCATTTTATTTTCACCACTCTTTTGACACTTTTAGTTACTTCTATTGATATAATCTTCATTTCTAGACTCTTTTCCAGGCCTCTCTCTCCTGTCTTCTCTTTTCAGGCTCTAGCACACCCTTTAGTATTTCCTGAAAATCTGGTCTCTTGCTTAGAAATTATCTCATTTTCTGTTTATCTGTAAATATTCTAATCTCACCCTCATTTCTGAAAGACAGTCTTGCTGGATATAAGATTCTTGCCTGTAAGTTTTTCTCTTGTAGTATCCTAAATATATCAGACCACTGTCTTATTGTGGTTTCTGGTGAGAAACCACACTTAATCTTATAGGGTATCTCTTATATGTTATGCATTGCTTTTCTCTTGCTGTTCTCAGAATTCTCTCTTTGTCTTTGGCATTTGACATTCTGATTAGTCTGTGTCTTGGAGTTGGTCTCTGCATTTTTTTGTGTGGGAGTACATTGTGCTTCTTGGACATGGATATCTATGTCCTTCAGTTGGGTTGGAAAATTTTCTACCATTATTTCTTCAAATATTCCTTCTGCCCCTTTTCCCTTCTTTTCTCCTTCTGGGACACCCATGACACGTATGTTTGCACATCTCTGGCTGTCGTTTAGTTCCGTGAGATCTTGTTCAATTTTTTTCCATTCTTCATCTGTTCTTTTGTATGTTCACTCTCAGAGGCCATTTCTTCAAGCTCACTAATCCTTTCTTCTGCTTCCTCAAATCTGCTATTATATGATTCCAGTGTTTTTTGTTTGTTTTTTAAAAAGATTTATTTATTTATTTCTCTCTTCTTCTCCCCCCACCCCAGTTGTCTGTTCTCTGTGTCCGTTTGCTGCGTGTTCTTTGTCCGCTTCTTTTGTTGTCAGCGGCACAGGAATTTGTGTTTCTTTTCGTTGCGTCATCCTGCTGTGTCAGCTCTCCATGTGTGCGGCGCCATTCCTGGGCAGGCTGAACTTTCTTTCATGCTGGGCAGCTCTCCTTACGAGGCGCACTCCTTGCGCATGGGGCTCCCCTGTGCTGGGACACCCCTGCGTGGCACGGCACTCCTTGCGCGAATCAGCGCTGTGCATGGGCCAGCTCCACATGGGTCAAGGAGGCCCTGGGTTTGAACCGCGGACCTCCCATGTGGTAGACAGACGCCCTAACCAGTGGGCCAAGTCCGCTTTCCTCCAGTGTTTTTTTAATTTCATTTTTTGCGCCTTCCATTCCCATAAGATCTGCTATTTTTCTATTCATGCTTTCAAATTCTTCTTTATGCTCATGCAGTGTCTTCTTAATATCCTTAATCTCTTTAACTGTCTCATTGAATTTATTAAGGAGATTTGTTTGAACATCTATGATTAGTTGTCTCAACTCCTTTATGTCATCTGGAGGCTTATCTTGTTCCTTTAACTGGACTATAGCTTCCTGTTTCTTTGTGTGGATTGTAACTTTTAGTTGGAGTCTTGGCATCTGGATTACTAGAGTATTTATTCTGGGTTCAGTTTTTCTCTTTAGTTTAGGGCTTCCTGCCCTTTCTGCCTTGCTGGTTGTGCAGTAGCAGCCAAGGATATAATTGGTGCTATAAACCATAGAGGCTCAAGCTTCCCTTGTTGTCCCAGAGATGGATGAAGCTTCTCCCAGCTTTCTCCTTTCCGAGAGGTAGGGACAGTCACTGTTGTGTGGAATAATCCAAGTCGTACAGGCCTAGACTGTAGTTGCCCAGAGAGACTGATGAAGCTTCATGCCCCTTTCTCACCTGCCTGGGGCAGGGATGGAGCTGCAGGTGTGGGCAGCAATTTATGCAGTGCAGGTCCAAGATGACCGTAGTGGCCCCAGTGGACATTAATTATTCAGTTTGTGCCAGCCAAAGGTACCCTCAGTTACCTGGATAGACTGGTGCTGAGCTAGCCAGCCTCCTCCCTGCCAGAAGTGGGACTGAAGCCTAGGCTAGGGCTGCAGGCTGATTTGGGTAAAAGAAACCGGTTCTTACCATCACTGTGATATTTGGTCTGGCCGGCTCTCCCTCAGGCTGGGGGTGGAGTCAAAATGGCAGCTACAGATCTTTTCTGTGGTGGACAATTCACACCGCAGTTGTTCCTAGGGTTATTCTTTAGCCATCCGACTCTACCAATCAGCTGAAATTGGCAGTCAGTTGTCTCCTCCTTCCTTGCTTTTGGGAAATGGAGCTTCCAATTCCCATCACAGAATAGCTCCTGGGGCGGCTTCCACCACCAGAGTAGGACAATCACTGGCCTCCGCGGGTTGTCCGGCAATTTCCCGGAGAAGCTGGCATTGGTCCCTGCAGCTTCCTCCCTGCCGGAGGTGGCACTGGGTCTTAGGCTAGACCTGCAATCTCACCTGGATGGAAAGAAACCGGTCCCCACAAACACTGGGACTTTCAGTCTGCCCTGCTTCCGCTTGTGCCAGGTGCAGAGTTAAGATGGTGGCTTCCAACCTCTTTCTGACCTGGGCAGGCTCAGACTTTAGCTGTTCTCAGCATTGTACTTTAACCTGCTGAATTTACTCATCAGTAGCTGAAGTTGATGCCCAACTGTCTCTTCCTCCCCTGTTTTTGGGAAGTGGAGCTTTCAATTCCAGCCGCGGAACAGCTCCCGAGGGGACTTGTGCCTCCAGGGGAGGATGGACACGGGCCTCTTGGGTGTGGAGCGCTCTACTTACGAGTCTTCCCTGCACATGCTCTTATGGCCTCCTGCAGCCCCCAAACCCGTGCTTCAGCCAGCGCCAGAGAGCTCTGGGTGTTTACTAACTGCCCTGTAGCAGGAGCTGACTTTAGGAGCTCCTTACTCTGCCACTATCTTGCTCTGACATAAAGCTTTTTAAAATGCCTGAGTGTTTAATGTAACAAAACAGCAGCAAAATCCCCAAAGCAGCCCTTCTTATAATCAGGCTTTGAGAAGGAAGAGTGGAGTTAAAGTCTGATGAATGATTGAACAAAAGGCAGCTTACCGTCTCCCTGGAGGCTGGAGGTATCAGTCTCCAGGCTTTGCTCTCAGCCCTCTTCTGAGGGTCCCTGGGGCAAGGCAGTGCTCATCTTCCCTTGGGGCAAAGGTTTTATAAGATTTACGAGGTTTCCTTCTAAGGTGTTTGATGATGGCCATTTAAAAAAATGTTTATTTTTTCACTACTCTCTAAACTAAATGCCATTTCAACCATGAATTAATAAAGAAATGTACTTTAGTTAAAAAATGAGCCTTGTATAACTTCGCTAAGATGAGTCAGAAGGATATTTGATTAGAAAAGAAAAGAAGAGGGGTATCTCTACTCCCTATGGGTTGGGAATTGTTTTTTGAAATAACTCTTCAGTCTAGTAAGAGACTTGTTAAAGTAACAATAGCTATTATTCTTTAAGGGCTTATGTGTGTTATAAACATTTGATGGATTGAGTAATCAAAGTAACTTTATAAGATAGATACTATTGTTAACCTCTCCATTTTGCAGATGAGGACACTGAGGCACGAATTGGTTATGTAACTTGCCCAAGGCCACATAGCAGGAACTCAAACCCAGCAATCTGGCTCCAGAGACTGCACATTTCTTTACTTATCAGAACTGTTTTTGATATGGTGTTCATCATTCATACACCTTGGTTTTCTTCCCTTACAGAGCTGTGTTAACCTTAACATTTTTTTTTAAGATTTATTTTTAATTTATTTCTCTCTCTCCCTCTCCCTCCTGCGCCAGTTGTCCTCTCTCTCTGTCCATTCGCTGTGTGTTCTTCTGTGACCGCCTCTATCCTTATCAGCGGCACCGGGAATCTGTGTTTCTTTTTGTTGCGTCATCTTGTTGTGTCAGCTCTCCGTGTGTGCAGCGCCATTGTTGGGCAGGCTGCACTTTTCTTTCGCACTGGGTGGCTCTCCTTACGGGGTGCACGCCTTGCATGTGGGGCTCCCCTATGCGGGAGACACTCTTGTGTGGCACAGAACTCCTTGTGTGCATCAGCACTGCGCATGGGCCAGCTCCACATGGGTCAGGGAGGCCCGGGGTTTGAACTGCAGACCTCCCATATGGTAGGCGGACACCCTATCCATTGGGCCAAGTCCGCTTCCAAACCTTAACATTTTTTATTAAACTTTTTGTACATTTAAAAGTTGTAATTGAGGTTCAACTCTATGATACTTTTATGGACTTAAAAATGTCCAAAATTTATGACACTTTAATTTCTTTAGCTGGGATGACATACTTGCGTGGGAATGAGGGCTCTGATATATTTCTAGTATTCTAATAAATAGAATGTATTAGATACCTGCTATTTTTATGGTGCCATAGTTTATGTAAATTATCAATTAATCTTCACAATAATCCTTTGCTATATGTACATTCCTTACTTAACAAATAAGAACACTGAGCTAGTAAGTGGTAGACCAGAGAATTTAAGCTGGGTCGCATTTTTATGGTTGGTCTGTGATTTCACTAGTTGCCATTCCCTAGCATGTGGGTTTTGTTGTTGTTCACTATTCAGAGAAACATTTTGCCCGTGTCTCTGGAGATAAAAGCACAAAGTCAAAGGCCTGCATTTTCCTAGGTACCCGTACAGGTTTTGCTTTAGTGATCTTTTTCAAGTTATTAACTGTGCTGAACTTTATTTAGAACTGATTTAGTTGTACTTAGTATTCAGCTTTGGTTGACTTCTCATCTTCCTCAAGAGAATAGCCTGCTTTTAATGAAATATAATTGACTTTGTGTTGCTTCCAGTTGCTTCACAGCGATTTACATGCCAGAGAATTTGCAGATATATTTAAGGCAGCTAGAAATGTAGTGCAAGGGGGAAAGTGTGGACAGGAGTGGCTATTAGGCCAGTGGTTGAGCACCTGCCTCCCACATAGGGATTTTTGCCACTCTGAACAAAGAGGTAGAATGAATGACTTACTACACTATTAGCAGTGACAATTAAAGAGTCAGAGAAATTTGAATCTGGACTGGGCTTAACTTTGTAATGTGTTGTGAAGAAACTAGAATGTATGAGTAAAGTGGGAATTTAAAGCTATTTGAGAACAAACCTGAATCTTTACTCTTTAAGCAAAAGTCTCATAAATTTTTTTGTTTCGAAATACTTCATTAGAGATTACTTTGATGTTCATTTCATTTAAAGAATAAAATCATATTTTTACAAGTATTCAGTAATTCAAGGGTTTCTTTAAATTAGATTTTTACCCTTTCATATGAATTAATCTAGTTTTTGAAAAATCTACTTGAATAACATTTTAGATAATGTTCAAAGATAGCAACACTTATAGGTGCCATCCAGAGTCCTGGTTACTTGTTGTTTTGGTAGAATAATATGAAACTTTGAAGTTAAAGGCATAAATGAATGAGTGAAAGAACTAGAGTGTAAATCACCTAGGGACATATATAAGATATACCCCACAATTATCTTTGTATTCTGTGAGCTCCAAGAAAACTTGGAATACTGGAGGAGATCAGGCTCTAGAATCAGATGAGGGTTTAAATTTTAGCTGCCCCTGCTGCTTTCTAACTGTATGAACTGACAGGTTATTGGACTTCTCTGAACCTCAGTTTCCTCATCTGTAAAACAGAATTATCATTTCTGGGTTAAATAGAATTTAATTATTTTCTAATATTTATATCCTATTAAATAAGAGACAGTAAAACTTAGTTAACACTGGATACTGCTGTGTCTGATTATTTAATATACAACACACAAAAAGTGCCAGGCATATATATAGTAGGTATAATATATTCCTTTTTAAAATTTTTTTGAGTAGAGAAGTCTTGGGATTACAAAATAATCATGCATAAAATACAGGATTCTCATATACCAGCCGGTTATTAACACCTGGTGTTGGTGTGGTATATTTGTTCCAATTGATGAAAAAACATTTTTATTATTGTACTATTAACTATAGTCCATGGTTTAACTTAGGGTTCACTATTA
Organism: Dasypus novemcinctus; assembly: GCF_030445035.2. NCBI lineage: Eukaryota > Metazoa > Chordata > Mammalia > Cingulata > Dasypodidae > Dasypus > Dasypus novemcinctus. The sequence continues at coordinate 308,358 of NW_026688157.1, forward strand.
GAGTTGTGCAGTTCCATGGATTCTTTCTCTAAATTTTTATTCTAGTAATTGTATATTCAACCTAAAATTTCTCTCTATTAACCACATTCAAATATTTATTTCAGTGCTGTTAATTAGGTTCACAATGTATTATCATCACTGTATCTGTCTATTACCAAAACCTTTCCATTGTCCCAAATATAAACTCTGTATGCTTTAAGCCTTACCTCCCTGTTCTCTACTGTCACTTCATCTCCTGGTAACCTGTATTCTAGATTCTGTCTCTGAATTGCTTATTCTAATTATTTCCTATCAGTGAGATCCTACAGTATTCGTTCTTTTGTGCCTGACTTTTGTCATTCAACATGATATCTTCAAGTTCATTCATGTTGTTTTTGTATCAGAATTAATGCCTTTTTATAGCGGAATAATATTCCATTGTGTGTATATATCATATTTTGTTTATCCATTCATCAGTTGGTGGACACTTGGGTTGCTTCCATCTTTTGGTGGTTTTGAATAATGCTGCTATGAACATCGGTATGAAAATATCTGTTCGAGTCCCTGCTTTCAGTTCTTTTGGTTATATACCTAGAAGTGGAACTGCCAGGTCATATGGTAATTCTTTTTTTTTTTTTTTGCAGCTCCAGGTCATTTTATTGACAATTCATAGAATTCCAAATTATAGATGAGGAAAATATAATTATATCCCCAAAGTTAATGGTGAATTTGGTAGAGTTGCACAACATTTCTTTTTCTTGCTGTTTGATCATGAACCTGAAAATATAAGAAGACATCTGGAAAAGGGATTTTCTAATATGGTAATTTATACTTCACTTTCTGAGGAACTGCCAAATTGTCTGCCATAGAAGCTATACCATTTTATATTCCCACCAGCAATGAGTGTTCCTGTTTCTCCACATCCTTTCCAACACTTGTTATTTTCCTTTTTTTTTTTCCTAATAAAATAATAGCTATTCTAAAAGGTGTAAAATGGTATCTCATTGTGGTTTTGATTTGCATTTCCCTAACAGCTAAGGATGTTGAGCATCCTTTCATGTGCTTTTTGGCCATTTGTGTATCTTTGGAGAAATGTCTGTTCACGTCTTTTGCCCATTTTTAGTTGTCTTGTAGGATGACTCAATGTATTCTGAATATTAAACCCTTATTGAATATGTGTTTTCTAAATATTTACTCTCATTGAATGGGTTGTCTATTTTTTTGATAAATTCTTTAAATGCACAAAAGTTTTTAATTTTGATGAGGTCCCATTTGTTGCTTGTGCTTTTGGTATAAAGTCTAAGAAACTGTGACCTAACATGAGGACCAGAAGATGCTTCCCTGTGTTTTCTTTTAGGAATTTCATAGTATACATCAGGAGTTCTTAACCAGGGGTTCCGTGGAAAGATTTCAGGGGGTCTGTGAGCTTGAATTGGAAAAAATCAACTTATTTTTATTTTTTCCAACCTCTGTTGTTGAGTGTCATAAAACTATCTGCATTATGAGAAGGGGTCTGTGGTTTTTACCTGACTGGCAAAGGAGTCTGTGGAACAAAAAAGGTTAAGAACACCTGTTGTACATTATGAGTTGATTTTTGTATATGGTATGAGGTAGGGTTCCACCTTTATTCTTTTGCAAATGGAGATCTAGTTTTCCCCTTACTATTTGTTGAAACTCCTATTCTTTCCCAGTTGAATGGACTTGGCCATCTTAACAAAAATCAGTTGGCCATAAATATAAGGGTTATTTTCTGAGCTCTCAACTTCATTCCGTCTATCTGTATGTTTGTCCTTGTGCCAGTACCATGCTGTTGTTTTTTTTAAAAGGAGGTACTGGGATTGAACCCCCCAGGATGGTGTACTTGGGAAGCAGGCACTCAACCACTTGAGCAACATCTGCTCCCCAACCTGCTGTTTTGATTACTGTGATCAGGAATGGTGAATCCTCCACCATAGCTCTTCTATTTCAAGATAGCTTGGCAAGCAGCTTTTCCAGTTCTGCAAAAAATATTGTTGGACTTTTATTGGGGTTATGTTGAATCTGGAAATGGCTTTGGGTAGAATTGGCATACTAATATTTAGTCCTCCACTCCATGAACACAGAATGTTCTTCCATGTATTATGTCTTCTTTGATTCTTTTAGCAATGTTATGTGTTTTCTGTGTATAAATCCTTTATATTCTATGTTAGATTTATTCCTAGATGTTTGATTGTTTTATTTGCTCTTGTAAATAGAATTTGTTTATTTCTTCTTCATTATTCATTACTGGTATATAGGAACACTATATTGGGTGTTGATCTTGTCCTCTACTACTTTGCTGAATTCATTTCTTAGCTCTAGGAGCTTTTATTGTGGATTATGCCATCTGCAAATAGAAAAATTTACTTCTTCCTTTCCTATTTGGATATCTTTTATTTCTTTTTCTTGCCTAATTATTCTGGCTAGAACTTCTAGTATAGTGTTGAATAACTGTGATGACATTGGGCATCCTTGTCTTTTTCCTGATCTTAGAGGGAAAGCATTCATTCATTCACTGTTAAGTATGATGTTAGCTATGGGTTTTTAAATATGTTGAAGAAATTTCCTTCTTGTCTTAGTTGTTAAAGTGTTTTTATGAAGAAGAGGAACTGGATATTGTCAAATGCCTTTTCAGTTTCACTTGATGATCATGTGTTTTTTACCTTCATTCTGTTAATGTGGTGTATTATATTAATTGGTTTTCTTTTGTTGAACTACCCTTGTGTACCTGGGATAAATCCCACTTGCTCATGGTATAAAATTCTTTTAATGTGATGTTGGATTTGGTTTGCTAGTATTTTGTGGAGGATTTTTCCTTATATAGTAAGAGATATTAGTCTGTAATTTTTTCTTGAATCTTTATCTGGCTTTGGTATGAGGATAATGCTGGCCTGGTAGAATATTAGGGCATTATCCCTCTTCAGTTTTTTTATAAGTGTTTGAGTATGATTGGTGTTAAATCTTCTTGGAATGTTTAGTGAAATTCCTCTGTGAAGCCATCTGGTCCTGGGCGTTAATTTGTTGGAAGAGTTTTGATGACTGATTCAATCTCTTTACTTTATTGGCTTGTTGACATCTTCTATTTCTTCTTGGTTCAGTGTAGGTTATGTGTTTCTAGGAATTTGCCCATTTCATCTAGGTTATCTGATTTCATCTAGTTGGTATACAGTTGTTCATAGTGTCTTCTTTTAGTCATTTTTATTTTGGTGAGGTCCCCTTTCATTTCTGACTTTAGTCATTTGTGTCCCTCCTTTTTTTCCTTTGTCTAGCTAAAGGTTTACCAATTTTATTGAGGTTTTCAAAGAACCAGCTTTTGGTTTTATTGATTCTCATTGTTTTTTGTTTTTTGTTTTTAATTTTCTATTTCATTTATCTCTGCTCTAATCTTGGTTATTTCCTTCCTTCAAATCTCTTTGGGTTTATTTTGCTCTTCTCTTTCTAGTTCTTCCAGTTTTGAGTTTAGGTTTCTGATTTGACAATTTTCTTTTCTAGTATAAGCATTTAAAGCTATCAATTTCCTCTGAGCTTTGCCCCTGCTGCATCCCGTAAGTTTTGCTATATTGTATTTTCATTGTTGTTTGCTTCCAAGATGTTTCCCAGTTTCCCTTTTGATTTCATCTTTAACACATTGATTAAGAGTATGTTGCCTAATTTCCACTTATTTGTGATTTTCCCCTCTTCTCCCTCTGTTATTGATTTCTAGTTTTGTTCCATTGTGGTTGGAGAAGATACAATGTATGTTTTCAATATTTTTGAATTTATTGGGACTTATTTTATGACCTGACATATGGTCTGTCCTGGAGAATGATCCATGTGCACTTGAGAAGAATGTGTATTCTCCTGTTATTGGGTGAAGTGTTTTGTATATGTAAGTTAGGTCTAGTTCAAATCTTCTGTTTTCTTACTGATTTTCTGTCTAGATGTTATATCCCTTTTTGAAAATGGTATATTAAAGTTTCTTACTAGTAATATAGAACCATCAATTTCTCCCTTCAAATCTATCAGTATTTGCTTAATATATTTTGGGGCTCTGCTGTTAGGTGCACATATATTTATAGTTGTCATGTCTTCTTACTCAACCCCTTTATCCATATATTATGACCATCTTTGTCCCTCATAATTGTTTTTCACTTAAAGTCTATTTTATCTGATATTAATATAGCTCCCCCCACTCTTCTTTGGTTATTCCTTGCATGTTTTTTTTTCCTCCTATCACTCTCAACCTACTTATGTCTTTGCATTTAATGTGCATCTTTTGTAGGCAGTATATAGTTAGGTCATGCTTTTTAAAATTCATTCTGCCAAACTCTGCCTTTTGGCTAGAGAGTTTAATCCATTTACATCTAAAGTCACTACTGATAGATCAGGACTTTCTTTTGCTAGTTAGCCTTTGTAAGTCTTATACCTTTTTTCCCGTCACTTTTGTTAATACCTACTTTTATATTTATTTGATTTTTTGCTGTTTTACCATGTTGAGTGCCTCCTCATTTCTATCTGGGTATATTCTTCATCTGTTTTCCTTGTGGTTACCATGGGGTTAAAATTTAACATCCTAAATATATAACAATCATAATTTGTTTGATACCAACATAACTTCAAAAGCATGCTCATAGTTTTCCTATAGCCTTCTGTCCCCCGACCGTTTTCTTTGTACTTGTTTCCACTTACATCTTTGTACGTTGTATGTCCAAAAACATCGGTTTGTCTGCTTGCCGTTGGCCCTAGGAGTTCCCCTGTTTACAGGAATTTGAATGCTCCCTCTACTTCCCAAGAGACACTCCTTCTCCCTCTCGAAGGTGTTCCACTGCTGGACTTAAAGTAGGTCATCTGTTTCAATTGTTTTTTATATTGCTTTCCTTTTCTCAAGTGTTTTTTTTTTTTTAATCCCCCCTCCCCTTTGTGGCTTTTTGCGTGCTGTCTGCTCTCTGTGTCCATTTGCTATGCATTCTTCTGTGTCTGTATTTCTTTTATTTCCCCTCCCCCTTGCGGCTTGCTTGCTCTCTGCTCTCTGCGTCCACTCACTGAGCACTCTTCTGTGTTTTCGCTTGTCTCCCTTTTTTTTTTTTTGTTGCGGCACCTTGCTGAGTTGGCTCTCCACAGCACCTGCGGGCCAGTGGCACTCTGCAGCGTGCTTGCGAGCCTGCCTTCACAAGGAGGCCCCGGGACTCAAACCCAGGGCCTCCCACATGGTAGACAGGAGCCCAACTGATTGAGCCACAGCCACTTCCCTCTCAAGTATTTTTGTCTGCAGAACAAATTCAGGGAGAGGGACATGCCAGAGAGGAGTTTTCCCAAGCCAGTCTTTCCCAGCTGGGACCCACAAGGGGAGCATAGGGCAGCTCCAAATTGCCCTGGAGAAAGGATATGGGAGGAGCCAGGAAGGGCACTAGGAACTTCCACCACTCCCAAAAGCTATGCTTTCTTGACTTACCCAGCCATTGCAGCCCTTTATTTGTCTTCTGCAATTCCGAGGAAGGTTACTGTCTTAAGTCCCCTCTGCTGCCTTTATCTGGGTCTGGTTGGAACAATGACCATCCTCAGAGCTAGGCCCCCAGCCACCAAATTGCTAATCAAAAGCTGGAATCAGTGATTGGCAGAGCATGGGCCTTGGGGAAGTGAATTTTTATAACCCTCTCTGGCACCAGCAAGCTACACCAGAGGCTGGACCCCACTACTGCCTGCCATGAGAGTTGAGGCTGGGCAACATAACTGCTGTGCAGAGAGAGCAATGCACGGGTGCTGTATTTCCTGCAATTTACCAGCCTCTTCCTCTTGTTCTTCCTTGGATGCTGTACAGTGTTCTAGTGGAGTTTTTTGTTTTTGTTTTTTAAACTGGAGTTTTGAAATAGTTCATTCAGACATTTCCTGCGTGTTTAATAGTTGTTCTGTTGGAGGGACTGATTTCTGGAGCTTTGTACTTCACCATCTTCCTACAGTTTCTCTTTTTTTCTTGATAAATGGTTAAGAAGCACCTTTTGAGTTCGAATGAAGTTTCTGATCTGTGGCTTGACATGAGAAGACTAGAAAGAACAATCTTGAAATTGGTATGCTTGTGTTAGTGAATCAAATACCTCTTTATTTAATCAGAACAAAGACATATTAACTGTTTTAACAGGTGCTCATGTTACTGACTCCCATAAATAAAGCCTTTAATCAATGAAGAATGTGATTATATTTAAACTGTAGAAGATTTGTGATCTCTCTGGCTTACAAGATAATTTTAAGATAAAGACATGATTTTTAAATGCTTCTGTGCTATTTTGGTACAGTGAAAGATAATTTTAAAGCTATGCTTTAGTAATCTTACCTGGCAGAGAGTAGGTGCTTGCTATCTGGTATTAATTGGTAATTATTGAAAAAATAGTTCTGTGGAGTCGCCCTGCACAGCTACTGTTGACCAGGGATTTAGAAGTTTGCTGGAATGAGATTTCCAGTCAAATTATAGTATAAATCACCTTTTAAAATTATTTATGCCTGAAAGTTTTGAAAGCCATTTTTAAGGAAAGTTTAGTCAATTGACACTGAAATGCCTTTAATGGGAAATTTGTGTGTGTTGTGATTGGGACTTTAAAAAAAAGAGCATAGTAATTGAATTAGTATATGGAAATAGCTTCATGCCTGATGAGTAAATTTAGAGAAGGTAAAAAGAGTGGGATTGAAACTGACAAGAAAGTTCCCCAAGTATAAAATGAGGATTGAATTCAGTCTAGTAATTTTAAAGAGTTTTTATAATGCTCAGATGAAGCATAGCATATGAAAACAGTTTGTAAATCAGAAAGTTTGTACTCATAAGGGTGTAATAATTACACTTTTTAAAAGATTTATTTTATTTATTTCTCCCACCCCCTCTTGTTTGCACTTGCAGTGTCTGTTCTTTTTTTTTAAGATTGATTTCATTTATTTATTCTCCCCCTTGCTGTTTGCTCTCACTGTGTGCTCTGTGTGTCCATTCACTGCATGTTCTTCTATGTCTGCTTGTCTTCTCTTCTCGTCTTCTCTTTAGGAGTAACCGGAAACCGATCCTGGGACCTTCTGATGTGGGAGAGAGGCACTCAGTCTCTTAAACCACCTCAACTCCCTGGTTTGTTATGTCTCTCATTGCCTTCCTCTGTGTCTCTTTTTTGTTGGTGTTGTCTTGTATCCATTCGCCATTTGGGCCACCTCTCCATGTGGTCCAGCGCTCCTCATGGGCTTGCTCATCTTCACCAGGAGGCTCTGGAAGCTGAACCCGGGACCTCCCATATGACAGACGGGAGCCCGATCGCTTGAGCCACATCCACTTCCCTTCCTTGTTTTTTAGGAGGAACCGGAAACTGAAGCCAGGACCTTCAATTTGGGAGGGAGGCACCAAATCGCTTGAGCCTCCTCTGTTCCCTGCTTCGTTGTGTTTCTTATTATATTTTTCTTCTTGTGTCTCTTGTTGCGTCATCTTGTTATGCTTGCCCATGGCATCAGCTCGCTGTCTTGATTGTCTTCTTTAGGAGGCACTGTAAACCTCAGCTCCCTTCTTACTTGTGTCTCTCATTATGTTTTTTTCTACTTGTGTATCTTGTTGTATCATCTTGTTGTGTCAGCTTGCCATGCCTGCCTGTTGTGCTAGCTTGCTCTGTTCTTTAGGAGGCATCAGAAACCAAACCACTGACCTCCCATGTGGTAGGCGGGTGCTCAACTGCTTGAGCCACATCTGCTTCCCATAATTATACTTTTGTTGTTTGGAAAAAATTTTCCTGAAAACTCAAATAGCAAACTTCTAATAGTGCATTGGAATTCTTGATTTTTCTTCCTTAAACTATCACTCCTCCTTCAGACTTCCTCTTCTCCATAAATGTCAATTCTAGCCTTCTGGTTGCTTAGGCCAAAAACTTAAGAGTCAGCCCCAGACACCTCCCTTTCTTTCACACTGCACATCCAATCTATCTTCCACTATTCTCAACAGTTTCATTGTTTATGCCCTGGGTTTAGCCACCAAATACCTTTCACCTGGATTATTCCCAGAGCTTTTTAATTGGCCTTCCTGCTTCTACTTTTGCCTACTTCTAGTCTGTTTTCAACATAGTTACAAAGTAATCCTTTTAAAAGTTAGGTCAAATTTTGTCCCTTCTCTGCTCAGAATCCTCTGATGGCTTCCCCAAATACTAAATCTTCATGGCAGTCTACATATAATCTGGCTTCTGATACCTTATTGAGCCGATTTTGTAGCATCTCTGTTTTGATCATTCTGCTCCAGCTGTAGGGACCTTGAACATGCCATAAAAGCTCCCACTTGTCAGGGTCTTTACACTTCCTGTTCTTTTGGCTCATGGTCTCACCTTACCACTAATCCTTTATTACCTTATTCAAAGGAGGATACCCTGTCTTCCTTCTTTGGTCAGTTTTTTTTCCTCCCTAACATTTCTTTTCATTTAACATACCGTATATTTTGTTTACTGTCTGTTACTAGAGTAGATTGTCAACTTCATGAGTGTAAGGTTTTTTGTTTTTTCTGTTTTGTTTACCTAGAACAGTGTGTGGCAGATAGTATGTCAATATTGATTAATTGAGAAGGTAATTCCAGGGCAGTTCATAGAATCACTGCTATTGATTCATTGAGCCTCCTTTAAATAAAATAACATATTAGCTGCTAATATTAAGTTTTAGAAAATGGCAGTACTAATTCTAAACACTTTATTTACTAATAGTGGGAAGTACCTCATTATAATTCCCAGACTCCTTTGTAGTTAGATGGAGTCATGGGACTGAATTTATTTATTTATTTTTAAGATTTATTTATTAATTTACTCCCCTCCTTGCGGTTTGTTCCATTCTTGGCTTTCGCTTCTCTGTGTCCAATTGCTGCGTGTTTTTTCTGTATCTGCTTATCTCCCTTTGTTGTGTCATCTTGCTGTGCCAGCTCTCCACGGCGCGCGGCCTGTCAGCTCTCTGCGGCGCATGCGACTTCAACTCTTCGCAGCACACGGGCCAGCTTGCCTTCACAAGGAGGCCCCGGGGCGCAACCCAGAGCCTCCCATATGGTAGATGGGAGCCCAACTGATTGAGCCACAGCCACTTCCCCATGGCACAGAATTTTAACCAGTGGGTGTGAGTGGAAGGAATGTGCCACTTCCAGGCCTGGAAAACCTTCCATGAGTGACCCCCTACCCTTGGTGGTTTGGAAGCCCACGTTGAAGGTGGCAGAGCTTTGAGATGAACAGAACTTGGCTTTGTGAATTGCCATGTGGAGAGTTGCCCACTGATCAGAGACACCTTTTGGACTTTGAGTGAAAAATATACATCTGTTCAGTTAAGCACCTGAAATTCAGGTTTTTCTGTAAAGCACAGAATTACTTTAAAGAAACAAACCTGTAATAGTCAAGTTATTTCCTTTCAGGTTCTGTTGCAAATTCTAATAGTTATCCAGATTTCTTGTCTTTTTTGGGTCACAGGCATCTGTGTTTGAAATTGGGAGTAATAGTATTTAAAAAGCACAATTGTGTCCTGGAATATAAGTGCTTTTATTTATTTACAGCTTTATTGCAATGTATGTTACATACCATAAAATTTACCTACATGAAGTGTAAATTTCAGTGTATTCACAGAGTTGTGCTCCTTTCACCGCTGTCTAATTTTAGAATGTTTCAACACCCCCAAAAGAAACCCTGTACATAGCAGTTACTTGCCATTACTTCTTCTACCCCCAGCTGTTAGCAACCACTAATCTACTTTCTGTCTGTCTGTATTTGCCTCTTCTAGAAATATCATGTAAATGGAGGCATACAATATGTAGCCTTGTGGATATGGTTTCTTTCACTTAGCAAACTGTCTTCAAGGTTCATCTGTGTTGCAGCATGTATCTTCATTTCTTTTTATAACTAAATAAGATTTCACTGTGTGGATAACCACATTTTGCCTATCTGTTCATCTGCTGATGGACATTTGAGTTGTTTTGCTTTTTGTCTGTTGTGAGCAGTGCTGCTATTCTCATTCATGTAAGGTTTTTATGTGAATGTGTTTTAATTTCTTTTGGTTATATACCTAGGAGAGGAATTGCTGGGTAATCTTAAGTCTGTGTTTAACATTTTGAGGAATCACTGAACTGTTTTCCAAAGTGCCTGTACCATTTTACATTCCCACCTGCATTGTCTTTACATTTTGTCACCATCATAGGAGTGGTATCATCTGGAAAATATTATGGTCCTTAAGGCCTATAGGTGGGGCATGCTCCCAAAGGGATCTGGAGTGTAGCATAAAGTCTGAGAGTGATATCTCTCTTGCTTCATTTTCTAGTACTCTGCCTTGCCCACTTGGCCCCAACTGCCTTGGCCTCCTTGCTATTCCTAGGACACAGCTCACATGCTCTCACTTTTAGGGCCTTGTGTCACTTTGCCTTCTTTCTGGCATGCTCTTTCCTCCTGTATCCCCTTTAAGTCTTTGTCCAAATGTTATCTTTCCAGTGAAGCCTGTCTTAACCCTGCCCTTTTTAACTTTCAACTCATGCCATCACACCTACACAGCTCAGTCACTTAGGTATATTCTCTCCCACTCCACTAAATGTTAGCTTCATGAAGGCAGATCTTTGTCTGCTTTCTTCATGAGTATACCCCAAATGTTTTGCTTGGGCCTAACATATTTAGTAGGTTTCCAGTAATTTGTTTAAAGTATGAATAAATAACTTTCCATGTCAATAAAGCATTTTGCTTTCCTTAAAATTCTAAATCATTAGTATGTTCTCATCATAAAATGTTCAATGCAGATAAAGCCAAAATTCCCTTTTATTCCTCTTTGCCCTTGAATCTCACCTTCCCCAGAGATAATCACTCTCGTGGTTAATCAGAATTAGTGGTTTGAATTTATTCTTCCTGGCCATTTTAAAGGTTTCTGCACATATTTATGTGTACCTATGGAAATGTGTAGTTTTCTGTATGTTGAGTGCATTTTTTTAATATAAAAAGCCACGTCTTGGTGATCTTTTCAAGGTATGTGTATAGTTCTCTCATCCTTTAAACTTTCATCATATGGATGTACCATAACTTATTGGTTGACTTTGAGGTTTTTGATTTTCCCCTGCAACAAACATTTTGGCTCCTGCTGCTTTGTGTACATGGATTTTTTAATTTTTTTAATTTTTTAAATTTAGGTACCAGGAGCCAGAGATTGAACCTGGGACCTTGTATGTGGGAAGCCAGTGCTCAGCCATTCAGCCACATCAGCTTCCCTGAGTTACTTTTTTTCATTTGTTTTGCTTGTTGTTTGTTTTTATTTTGCAGGAGGCACCGGCAATTGAACCTGCAACCATGTAGGAGGCAGGCACCCAACCATTTGAGCCACATCTGCTCTCCCCATATGCCTTTAAAGGAAGAAAGTTGAACTTCTTTCTTTGAAATTGTTACACTACTTATTTGTTTATTTTTCTCTGGATATTTTCTAGAGTAGATATTGTAAATGGAATTCTTAGGTTGTAGAGATTGCAAGTTATAAGTTTTTGATAGAGTAAAATTTTCTGTAAAAGTTTTGTATCCATTTACACTCTTCAAATGGTAACAACAGTATCCATTTCTCCATATCTTCATCCATGTTGAATGTTACTAATCTTTTTATTTTTTTCCAATCTGGGTTAAAAAAAAGACTCATTTTAACTATTGAGTTTGAACATATATTCATGATTATTGACCATTTGTATTTCTTCTGTAAAATTCCTGCTCATACATGGCTTTTCTGCCCCAATTAGATTTGGTCCTTTTTTTTATTGATTTGTAGGCACTTTCTGTTATTACAGCTATTAATCCTTTGTTACATATGCTGGAAATACTTTCTTCATGTTTATGACTTGTCTTTTTTTTTAAAGATTTATTTTATTTATTTCTCATGTGGGAGAGAGGCGCTCAGTTGCCTCCTCTGCTCCCTGCTTTGTTGTGTCTCTCATTGTGTTTCCTCATTTTGTTGTCTTTCTTTTTTGGATGTATTTTTTATTTATTTCTCTTCCCTTCCCCTTCGTTGTCTGCTCTCTATGTCCATTTGCTGTGTGTTTTTTTTCTGCATTATCTGGTGGCTCTGGGAAACTGTGTCTCTTTTTGTTGCGTCATCTTGCTGTGTCAGCTCTCCATGTATGTGGCACCACTCTGGGGCACTGCACTTTTTTCACGCAGGGTGGCTCTCCTTGCGGGGCACACTCCTTCTGCGTGGGGCACCCCTGCGTGGCACAGCATTCCTTGTGCGCGGCTCCGCTGTGTGTGGACCAGCTTACCAACGGGTCAGGAAGCCCTGGGGATTGAATCCTGGACCCTCCATATGGTAGATGGACACTTTTATCAGTTGAGCTGCGTATCTGCTTCGCTCATTATGTCTCCTTGTTGCATCAGCTTGCCATGCCAGCCCATCGGGTCAGTTTGCTGTCTTATTCATATTCTCTAGGAGATACCAGGAACCAAACCCAGGACCTCCCTTGCTATAGGCTGGCGCCCAGATGCTTGAATCACATCTTCTTCCCTATGGCTTGTTTTTTAAAGTTGCTTAAGCAGCCTTTTTGCCAGGCAGAAGTTTTAAATATTGATATGGTTAAATGTATTCATCTTTTCCTTTGTGACTTCCTTGCTTAAGAAGTCTGTAGTATCCCAAAGTCATAACCATATTCTTTTACTTTTTTCCAATTTGTTTGGAGTCTTATGTTTCATGTTTTCCTCTTTTTATTCACTTGGAATTTGTTTATGTGACAGCATGAAGTAAGGATCTATATTTTTTCTCTCTCCCAAAATGGATAGTCTATTCTTTAACACTATTTGTTCATCCCTTCACCATTGATATGAAATGTCATCTTTATTAGATACTATACTATTATATAAGTGAATCTACTTCTCAGCCTCATTATATTTTATTATTTTCCCATGCTAATATTATACTATATATGTGTGTGTGTGTGGGTGTGTGTATTTCCCCCATCTTAAAAGAATACTCATTTATTAGCTTACACTTCTATACATCAGAAGGCTGGTATGGCCTGACTCTGATCTCGATCCAGGTTATCAAAAGGCTGAAATGAAGATGTTTTCTGGACTGAGTTTTCATCTTGGGCTCAGGGGAAAAATCACTTCCAAGCTCATTCTTTTTGTTGTTCCCTGTGATTATAGGACTGAGGTCATCATTTCATTGCTGGTTGTCAACCAAGAGCAGCCCTTAACTCCTGGAGGCTACCCACATTCTTTGTCAATTTGCCATCTCTGTCTTCAAACAGGCAACAGTTGTCAAATCCTTCTTTTGTTACACTATTTAAAAATTTTTTTTTAAGGAGGTACTGGGCATTGAACACAGGACCTTGTACATGGGAAGCAGGTGCTCAACCACTGAGCTACATCCCCTCCCCAATGAGAGCTGTTTTTTTTGCTTGTTTGTTTTGTTTTTAGGAGGTACTGGGAAATGAACCCGGGACCTGGTGCATGGGAAGCCAGGCGCTCAACCATTTGAGCTACATCCGCTCCCCTATTTTAATGTTTCAATAGAAGGAACTTACCTCATCATACAGCATCATTTTTTTTTAACAAATCAGTTTTATTGATACATAGTAATAAAGCATACAGTTTATCCAAAGTGTGTAATCATTGGTATTTGGTATAATCACATAATTGTATGTTCATCACTTTAATCATTATTAAAGCATTTTCATTATTTCAGTAATAATAATAATAAACAAAAAACACAAACAAAATTCTTCACCTCTCAGCCTCTCTGTTTCCCCTGCTGTACATAGCTGCTATTTCTGGCTTTGCTCATACAGTTATTTATTTATTTATTAAGAAGTTTTATATTCATATACCATATGATTTATCCAAAGTGTATAGTCAATGGCTTTTTTTTTTTTTTTTAGCTGTTACAAAGTCCTTTATTGGGTGGGGCATTTTGTATACTCTTAAGTGTCTTTGAAGGTAAATGAAAAATATATTAAAAAACAAAAAGCATTGATGTAATTTAAAGCTTCTTTAAAAATAACAAATTAATTAAAATTCAAAAAGCAAAAAACAAATAAAAAAGTTCTTTATTGTAAAATTGTAAAATAGATTGAAGGAAATTACAAATTTTAAAAGGGTACAAGGCCAGGTGTTAGATTTAATATAATAAATTATAAAAAATAGCATAGCAACAAACCCTTATAAATGTAAATAATAATTCAAATATAATAGAAATTAATTAGAACATAATTTTCAGTTTTATATTACAGCTCTAACTATTGGACATAATCTCTAAGAATGAAATAAATTATTGGTTTAGTTATTTAATTTCCATTTAGGTCACAATTCTTTCTGGATAATCAGATTCCTATTTGGGAATTCACAATTGCCAACCCATAATTTTGAGGCAGAAAAACTAAAATCTTTTCAACAGTAGTTATGCTAAATCATTGGTCCAGGTGGATTATTTTAATTAATGAGTATGCATAAGAAAGGGTTAAAGAAAAATTGAATAGCCAAAAAAAATCTCTTTTCCAGTTCTCCTCAATTTAAAAGCAAGTGTTTATTTTGTATGAAGAAACTTTCAGAATACTGATCACAGGAACAATTTGCCAGGTGCACCAAGTAATTATTGAACATATAGTATAATATTGTTATTTTACATTTATCTGGTCTACTCCAGCTCTTTTTTGGTTATTATTTGCATAGAATACCTTTTTCCAACCTTTCACTTTTAACCTGTTGTATCCTTAAGGTCTGAGGTGGGTCTCTTGTAGACAATATATAGATGCTCATATTTTTTTATTCTGTTCTATCTGTCTATGTCTTTTGATTGAGGAGTTCAATCCATTAACATTGTTATTACTGTAAAGACATTACTTACTTCACCCATTTTGTCATTTGGCTCTCTGTTGTCATACTGCTCTATTGTTTGTCTTCTGACCTTTTAGTTTACCCTTCCTAATATCTTCATTTCTATAATCTTTTCCACATCTCTCACTCTTGTTTTTTTTTTTTAAGATTTATTTTGTTTAACCGCCCCCCCTTGCTGCTTGCTTACTGTCTGTATCTGTCCATTCGCTGCGCATTCATCTGTGTCTGCCTGTCTCCCTTTGTTGTGTCATCCTGCTGCGCCAGCTCTCCATGGGTACGTGGGTTGTCAGCTCTCCGCAGGCGCTAGCCAGCCTACCTTCACAAGGAGTTCCCAGGATGTGAACTCAGGGACTTCCACGTGGTAGACGGAAGCCCAGGCAGTTGAACCACATCTGCTTCCCTCATTCTTGTTTTTTTTCTTTAGGCCGTATCTCTTATAAATCTTGTCTTTTGGTAACATATTCTATCAGTTTTTGTTTGTCTGTGATGACCTTGAACTCACCCTCATTTTTGAAGGACAGCTTTGCCAGGTACAGAATTCTTGGCTGGCAGTTTTTCTTTCAGTACTTTAAATACTTGTCTTCTCATCTCCATGGTTTCTGATGAGAGGTCTGCACTTAATCTTATCAAGTTTCCAATGTATGTCATACTTTGTTTTTCTCTTGCTGCTTTCAGAATCCTCTCTTTATCTCAGATATATGTCATTCTGAATAGTAGGTGTCTTGGGGTAGGTCTGTTTAGATTTATTCTGTTTGGGGTACATTGTTCTTCTTGGATATTGATATTTATGTCCTTTATAAGGGTTGGGAAGTTTTCAGTCATTATTTCCTCATATATTCTTTCTGCCTTTTTTCTATTTTCTTCTCCTTCTGGGACACTAATAACGTGAATATGTGTGTGTGTTTTGCATTGTCATTCAATTCCCTGAGACTCTGTTCCATGTGTTCCATCTCGTCTCTTTCTGTTCTGTCTTTTCCAGCTCAGATGTTCTGCCTTTGAAGTCACTAATTCTGTCTTTAAGCAATTCAAATATGCTCCTATGTGGTTTTTTTTGAAGATTTATTTTTAATTTATTCCCCCCCACCCTCCCCACCCCCCGTTGTCTGCTCTCTGTGTCCATTTGCTGTGTGTTCTTCTTTGTCTGCTTGCATTCTTGTCAGAGGCACCAGGAATCTGTGTCTCTTTTTGTTGCATCGTCTTGCTGCATCAGTTTTCCGGGTGTGTGGCGCCACTCATGGGCAGGCTGTGCTTTTTTCGCGTGGGGCGGCTCTCCTTGAGGGGTGCACTCCTTGCGCGTGGGGCTCCCCTACACGGGGACACCCCTGCTTGGCAGGGCACTCCTTGTGCGCATCAGCATTGTGTGTGGGCCAGCTCACCACATGGGTCAGGAGGTCCTGGATTTGAACCCTAGGCCTCCTGTGTGGTAGGTGGATGCTCTATGAGTTGAGCCAAATCCGCTTCCCGTTTCTTAAAGAGACAATTCTTTACCCATTGAGTTGACTTGGCACCCTTGTCAAAAATATTGGCCATAGATGTATGGATTTATCTGTGGGCTCTTAATCTAATTCTTTTGGTCTACGTGTCTATCCTTATGCCGCACCACCCTGTTTTAATTATTGTAGCTTTGTAGTAAGTTTTGAAATCAGGAATGTGAATACTCGGAATTTGTTCTTCTTTTTTCAAGATTGTTTTTACTATTTGGGACCCCTTAAAATTACATATGAATCTGAGGATCAGCTTTTCCATTTCTGCAAAAAAGGCTGCTAGAATTTTGATAGAAATTACATTAAATTTGTAGATTGTTTTAGCTTTCTAAACCATAAATATAGATGTCTTTCCATTTATTCAGATCTCCTGAATGTTTTATAGTTTTCAGTGTACAGTTTTTTTAAACCTCCTTGATTAAATTTATTCCTAGGTATTTTACTCTTTTAGATGTTATTTTAAATGACATTTTCTTAATTTGCTTTTCAGACTGTTCATTACTGGTATGTAGAAACACAGCTGACTTCTGCATGATTTCTTGTATCCTGCAACTGCTGTGAATTTGTTTCTTAGTTCTTGTAGCTTTCTTGTGGATTCTTTGGAATTTTTTATGAATAGAATCATATCATCTGTAAATAGGGGTAATTTGGCTTCTTCCTTTCCAATTTGGATTCCTTTTGTTTCTTTCTTTAGCATTATTGCTTTGCCTAGAATATTCATTATAATACTGAATAATAATGGTGACGTTGGGCATCTTTGTTTTGTTCCACATCTTAGGGGGAAAGGTTTCAGTCTTTCATTGTTGTGCATGCTACTTGCTTTGGGTTTTACATAAATACCCTTTATCATATTGAGGAAGTTCCCTTCTATTCCTAGTTTTCTGAGTGTTTTTATTATGAAAGGATATTGGATTTTGTCAAATGCCTTTTCTTATGAATTGAGATGATTCTGTGTTTTTTTGTCCTTCATTCTATTAATGGCAGTGTATTACATTTATTGATTTTGTTGGTCATGTTCCCACTTGGTCATGGTGTGTAATCCATTTCATATACTGTTCATATACATGGTGTGTAATCCATTTCATATACTGTTCATATACTGTTGGATTCAGTTTGACAGAATTTTGTTGAGGATTTTTGCATCTGTATTCATAAAGGATATTGGTCTGAAATGTTCTTTGCTTGTGCTGTCTTTATCTGGTATCAGGGTAATGCTGGTCTCATAGACTGAGTTAGGAAACATTTTTGGGAAGAGTTTGAGAAGGACTAGTGTTAAATCTTATTTACATGTTTGGTAGAATTTGTAATGAAGCCCTCTTATCTTAGACTTTTTTGTTGTTGAGACATTTGTGATGACTAATTCATTCTATTTACTTATTATAAATCTGAGATTTTCTATTTCTTCTTGCATCAGATTGATAATTTGTGTGTTTCTAGAAATTTGTCTATTTTCATCTAGGTTTGTAATTTGTTGGTATGTAATTATTCATAGTATCATAATCCTTTTTATTTTTGTAAGGTTGGTAGTAATGCCCTCACCTTTGTTCCTGATTGTAGTTACTTGTGTTCTCTCTCTTTTTCTTTGTCAGTCTGTCTAGAGATTTGTCAGTTTTACTGCTTTCTCAAAAAACCAACCTTTGGAATTCTTGACTATTGTTTTTATATTATATATTTTACTTATCCCTACTCTAATCTTTTCTATTTTCTTCTACTAACTCTGGACTTAGTTTGCTCTTTTTATTCTCATTTCTTTAGGTGTGAAGTTAGGTTATTGATTTGTGTTCTTATTTTTTAATGTAGGCGTTTGGAACTCTAAATATTCCCCTGAGCACAGCCTTTGCTGTATACTGTAAGTTTTGGGGTGTTTTATTTTCATTTTCATTCATCACAAAATATTTCATAATTTTCCTTGTGATTTCTTCTTTAACCTATTGGCTGTTTAATGGCGTATGGTTAATTTCCATATATTTGTAAAATTTCAGTTTTCCTTCTCATTGATTTCTAGCTTTATTCCATTGTGGTCTAAGAAAATACTTTGTATAATTTCAGTATTTTTAAGTTTATTAAGATTTGATTTGTAGCCTAACAGAAGGTTTATCCTGGAAAATGGTCCATGTGCACTTGAGAAGAATGCGTTTCCTGCTATTGTTGGGTGGTATGGTCTATTTCCATTAGGTCTCATTGATTCATTGTGTATTCATGTCATTCATTTCTTATTGATTTCTCTTTAGATGATCTTTCAGTTATTGTGAGTGGTGTATTGAAGTCTCCCAACTATTACAGAACTATTGATTCCTCCTTTCAGTTCTGTCAATTTTTGTTTAATATATTTTGGGGCCTGCTGTGAGATGCGTATATGTTTATAATTGTTATATTGTTATATCTTCTTGTTGAATTGAATCTTTCATCAATATGTAACGTCCTTCTCTGTCTCTTGCAATCTTTTTTTTTTTTTAGGAGGTACTGGGGATTGAACACAGGACCTTGTACATTAGAAGCAGACTGACTCAACCACTCCATCTGTTCCCCTCTCTTTTTTTTTTTAACTTAATTTTTTTATCCCCTCCTCCCCTCTTTTATTTTTGAAGGATAATTTTGCTGGATTTAGAATTCCTGGATGACAGTTTTTTTTCTTTAAGAAATTTAAATATGTCATACCACTATTTTATGGCCTCCACGGTTTCTGACGAGAAATCCACTGTCAATCTTATTGGGGATCTCTTGTATGTGACAAATTGCTTCTCTCTTGCTGCTTCCAGAATTCTCTCTTTACTTGGATTTTGACATTTTGCTACAATGTGTCTTGGTTTAGATCTCTTAGAGTCTGCTTCAGTTTCCTGGCTGGTAAAACAATAACCATGTAGTGGGGTAGCTTATACAGTAGATATTTATTGGCTCATGGTTTTGAAGCTAGGAGAAGTTCAGAATCAGGATGTCATCAAGGTGATGCTTTCTCCCAAAAAATTGTGGATTCTGGGGCTGGTTGCTGGTAATCCATGGTCCTTGGCCTTTCTGTCACATGGCAGTGCACACATGACAGCATCTCTGTTTTTTTCCAGGTTGTTCTTTTCCAGGTTCTGTTGGCTTTCAGCTTCTGGCTGCTCCCTTTGTGTCTTTGTCCTTGTCTGAGTTTCATTCTGCTTTATAAAGGAATCCAGAAATAGGATTAAGACCCATCCTGATTTGGTCGAGTCGTACCTTAAGTGAAGTGACTTCATCAAAAGGTCCTATTTACAAGTGTCACACTCACAGGAATGAATTAAGTTTAAGAACTTGTTTTTTGGGGCTATATAGTTCAAGCTTGTACTTTTGTTCATTTTGCTTTCTGCACTTGTATGTATATTCATGCCTTTTATGAGATTTGGCACGTTTTTGGCCATTATTTCTTTATGTGCTTTTTCTGCCTCTCTGCCTCCTGTCCTTCTGGGACTGCAGTTATGCATGTGTTTGTAGGCTTGATGGTGTCCTGCAGGTCTTCAGGCTCTGTTTTTTTCCTCCTTCTATTCCTCACACTGGATTATTTCAATGGTCTTATCTTTAAGTTTGCTGATCCTTTCTTCTGCTTGTTCAAATGAGCCTTTGATCCCTCCGGTGTGTTTTTCATTTCAATTACTGTATTTTGCAACTCAATTTCTGTTTGGTTTTTAAAATTCCTTCCTTCCTTCCTTCCTCCCTCCCTCCCTCCTGCTTTCCTTTTCCCTTCCTTCCCTCCCTCCCTTCCTCTCCCAGTCCTTCCCTCCCTTCCACCCTCCCCCCCCCCCCCCCCCCCCGTTGTCTGCTCTCTCTGTCCATCATTCTCTATGTGTGTTCTTCTCTGTCCGCTTGTGTCAGCAACACCTGGAATCTGTTTCTCGTTTTGTTGCGTTGTCTTGCTGCATCAGCTCTCCATGTGTGTGGCACCATTTCTTTGCAGACTGCACTTTTTTCATGCTGGTGGTTCTCCTTACGGGGTGCATTCCTTGCGTGTGGGGCTCCCCTACGTGGGGACATCCCTGCGTGGCACGGCACTCCTTGCGTGCATCAGCACTGCATGTGTGCCAGCTCACCACATGGGTCAGGAGGCCCTGGGTTTGAACCTTGGACCTCCCATGTGGTAGGCGGACGCCCTATCCATTGGGCCAAATCCACTTCCCATCATTTTATAATTTTTTATCTCTTTATTTTCTTTAGGTGTTTTCCTAATTTCCTTTTGTTCTTTGTGTATGTTTTCCTTTAGCTCATTGGTCATATTTAAGACTGTTGATTTAAAGTCTTTGACCAATAGTTCAAATGTCTGACCTTGGGGGTGTTTCTGGCAAATTCTTTTTCTCTTGTGAATGGGCCATACTTCTCTGTTTTGTATGTTTTTTAATCTTTTGTTGAGGACTGGGCATTTTGGCTTAATTATGTTGTTATAACTCTGGGAATCTAGTTCTCCCCTTCCTCTTGGATTGCTAGATTTTTGTTGTTGTTGAGGGCTAGAGGCATCAATTTATGACTTTTTAAAACTATTTTTGCTCCCAAATGGGGAGTGAAGAGAAAAAAAAAGAAAAAAGGTGCTGCCTCTTTAAGATTCCTCTGCCCCTTTTGCCTGAGGGGATTTAGAATAACCCTTACCCTCAGAGCAAGCCCCACAGTGATCTGAAGTTGCTGATGAAAAGCAGTGATCAGTCAGATCCGCACACCCTTGGAGTTCGGAAGACCAAGCCCTAGAGTTCACTCCTGTGCCAGCAGGCTTCACTAGTTGCCCAGGCTGCCATTTCCACTGCTGCCTGCCATGCTGTTGGGGGATTGAGGTGGTGGTCAATAAAGAGACGGTGAAATTTACTGGTGTTTATGCAATTTACCTGCCTCCTCCTCCAACTTTTCCCTTAATATTGAAGAGTGTTCCACTAGACTCCAGAGTTCCCACAGTTGATTTGGACATTTGTTCTCAGTTCATTGTTTTTGTGGAGGGCCCCATTCTTGGAGATTCCTGCTCTCCCATCTTCCCACAGTTCTCCTGTAGCATGTTGAGATTTTGTTTGGGAATCTAATAATTTTTTTTAAAAAATATTTATTTATTATTATTTTTTTTTAATTACATTAAAAAAAATATATGAGGTCCCATTCAACCCCACCGTCCCCGCCCCCACTCCCCCCACAGCAACACTCTCTCCCATCATCGTGATACATCCCTTGCACCTGGTAAGTTCATCTCTGAGCATCACTGCACCCCATAGTCAATGGTCCACATCATAGCCCAGACTCTCTCACGTTCCATCCAGTGGGCCCTGGGGGGATCTACAGTGTCCCGTAATTGTCCGTGAAGCACTATCCAGGACAACTCCACGTCCCGAAAACGCCTCCACATCTCATCTCTTCCTCCCGTTCCCCACACCCAGCAGCCCCCATGGCTACCGTTCCCACACCCATTTCACATTTCCTCTGTGGACATTGGATTGGTTGTGTCCATTGCACACCTATGTCAAGTGAGGGCTTAGATTCCACATGGGTACTGGATGCACTCTTCCCGCTTCTAGTTGTAGACACTCTAGGCTCCATGTTGTGGTGGTTGACCTTCTTCAACTCCATGTTAGCTGAGTGGAGTAAGTCCAATAAGTCAAAGTGTAGGAGCTGAAGTCTGTTGAGGCTCTGGGCCTGGGTGTCATATTATCAGTCCAGAGATTCAAATCCCCTACATATATTTTAAACTCAGCACCAACTACAGTTCCAATAAAGTAGCATGCAAGTCTTGTGAAAAGAGATCCCCTCTGAGTCCATTTCCATCACACAGAAACACCAGCTCCAAAGAAGGGCCATCTGTCATGGCAGTGAACCCCTTCTGCCATGACCATAGAACCCGTGGGTCTCTTTATCCCTCAAAAGAACCAATATCTGGGGTTGTATCTACCTTATCTGTCTCTTAGACTCTGTTCAGTTGTACATAGGGGTATTCCTTCTGACAACCTCCAGACTCTTTTTTAGAGACTCACAGCCTTATAATCTCATTTCTCCTTTCCATTTCCCCCTTACATTAGGTCAAACCGCTTCCCGAAGTCATGTTATTATATGTAGACAGGTATATTCTGCTGTTCCGCATTGAATCTTTAATTCAAGGTCATTTTCTAGTTGCTTCTTCAGCTGGTATGTGCTAGTGATCCCTCGGTGGCAGGGAGGCTCATCCCCGGGTGTCGTGTCCCACGCTGGGGGGAAGGGAATCTAATAATTTTTAATGGCCAGGTTAATGTAATGTAACAGGTATGTTACATTACATTGTATATTTGTGCAATCTTTTATTTAACAATATCTCCTTGTTGGTTCAAAATAATCCTTTTAAAATGTTTGGCCTTTTTTTTTCTTTTTTAATTTGGGGTATCCTTGAGTTCTAGGTTTTGTATAAAACTTTTAGTGGCTTTTTACATTCATTAGTACCAATTTGTTCAACTGAGAGATATATGTCCTGTTTTGTGTTTACATAATCATGAAAAAGTTAAGTTCAGGTCTAAGTTAGATGGTAGCTAAGGTTTGTCTACCAGAATTGCTCTAGAAATTTAACTTTATCAGACTTGATGCCCTATATTTTTAAAAATCTCCCTTGTTTGGCATGTGGCAATGGGTTAAAAAGAATAAAAACAACAAAAAATAACTTAATGAAATAATTGAAGATTCCTACTCCTAATAATCAAGTTACAATGACTTGCTAGATGGAAGCACAACATTTAATTTAGATAGTCTACCAAATAGGATGTGTACAAAGTCAGGGAGTTTCAGTTGACTGCTTTATTGTGGCGAGGAAAAGGCCAATAGAAATCTACACCTGTTGAGAAACAGAAAATATAATGACCTTGCCACTGATCTTTACTGTCAAGAGCAGGGTTAACTTTGCATATCTGCCAAAAATGGAGCATCTAATTTGCTGAATTCCTTTCATTTTCCATATTTAACAGCGTACCTGAAATTATTGCTGGACTTCCATCTGCTGAGTTGCTATAAAGTTGAGAAATAGGAATGCAAATTCGAACTAGGAATTTTTCCATTAACTGTCTGGTAAATATTTATTGAATTAAGTGTTTTCTTAAAATCATCATAATTGGCTATCTTTAGAGCCATGCCAGTTTGCTGTCCTTCTATGTAAGTGTTTTTTAAAAGTTATTTATTTCTGACAGGTTAACTTATTTGACTCAGAATCCTTCCTGCAGAAATCTGCTTTGTATTATAATTTAAATACAGTACTCTTATTCAGTATTTTATTGTAGCTCTGGAAACAAAGTACATTAACATGAAGCCAGGTAGTATAGTTCTAGTGTGTGGACAGCATGTGCTAATTTAAAAATGAGGGAATGAAAAAGAATCGTGTGACTGTTTGTTCTTCCAGTAATTTTTAGATCTTTTAAAAGGTTTGTTAAAAGGTAATTATGCCGTGGCAATTCTACTGTACATTGATGTATCACTAAAAATGGAGAGGTTAGTTCAGTTTGATTTTCTTCTGTCTGGGTGTAATTTTAATTTTAGTTTTTTCTTTTTCTTGTCAGTTTGTTTTTGTTCTGCCTGGGTTTCACTTTTACTTTAGTTTTTTTCATGTTTGACGTCAGAACTTTTTTTGTCCAATTAGGTTTGGTTTTTAAATTTTTATTTATGTATATTTCTTAGAAGTGTTTAAAATTTCTCATGGCTTTAGAATGTCATATTTTAATCCTTTGCAACTATCTGGGCATCTGTTTGGTTCACTAAAATATTCTAGACAAGATGAGCAAGATCCAGATCAATTCATGAGAACTTTTAAAAATAACTCTTAGTGTGTTCTGGTCACCACGAGGGGGATTGTAATACCACAGTCGACTGCAAAGTATACAAAAACAGTAAAACAAGTTTAATATGAATTGGAAGTAAATGAAATAAAAGGAAATTAATGAGCACTAAATTAAATTTCCATAAAGTAAGCCCCTGAATATTTTACTGTTTTTTTCTCACTGCATAAAAAGAAAGCAGCTAGAAATAAAAGAGAGAAATCTAACAGATGTTCCACAGCAAAAGACTTGAGCTTATTTTTCATGTTCCTATTAAAATGATGAACTGATTGCTCATTGGCTAAAATTTATGTGGTGTTGTAAGATTTAAAAAATGTCACAGCCTTAGCTTTTAGCTTCATAAGCTTTGCATTTCTCCCACCTCATCTCTTTTGGCTTTGAGATTTCTCCTTCCCACCTTTCTTTCCTTCTTGCCTCCCTCCTCTTCATTCCTTCCTTCCTTCCTTCAGTTTTATACCATGTGGCTCTCTGCACAAAATACTGTAGCATAATCCCAGATTTTATGAACACAAGCAGTGGATGACATTGTCAAAGCCTAGTGAGCCAGAAGCTACTTATTTAGCCCTGCCTTTGTTCCATCAAACTCATGTGAAGCCACAAGACTTTATATGTGACGACTCACTCAGTGCCACAGGAACTTGAACCTGTCATTATTGCATAATAATTAAGATAAACTCAGCATTTATGATAGAATTAGCTCTGTGATAAATATTGTTGATGAATTATCAGTCTTCATAGTAGAAATGTGAGATAGGAACTATTACCTTATACAATTGAGACACTTGGCATGAATAGGCCAGGTGATTTGTTCAAAGTCACATAACCAGGTAAGCAATATATGGGATTTGAAAAAGTTTTTATAATATTGTCTTTCATTGCTTTTTTTTTTCCACTCAGCATTATAGAGTTCCCATGTGCTTTTATTATATCTACCTAAATTCTTTTAATTAAGAGGTATTTCCTAGTATAGGTGTATCATAATGTATGTGATCATCCCATTCCTATTTGGTGAACATGTAGATTGCCTCCATTTTCTCACTGTAAGGTAATGTTGTGGCAACCATCATTGCTTATGTAGCCTATCACATGGATGTATTACTAAGTGTTTTGAATGAGAGATTCTTAGTCATTTGTATAAACACTAAGTCCTGCCATACGTTCCCCTTCCTTGTTGCTACTGGATATTGTCTGTTAAAAGAAAAATTATCAGTCTGAAAGGTGAAAAAATTAGTATATAACTTTTATTTTCTGGCGGCGGACTTGGCCCAGTGGTTAGGGCATTCGTCTATCACATGGGAGGTTCGCGGTTCAAACCCTGGGCCTTCTTGACCCGTGTGGAGCTGGCCGGTGCGCAGTGCTGATGCGCGCAGGGAGTGCCGTGCCATGTAGGGGTGTCCCCCGTGTGGGGGAGTCCCACGCGCAGGGAGCGTGCCCCATGGGGAGAGCTACCCAGCGCTAGGTGCAGCCTGCCTAAGGATGGTGCCGCCCACACGGAGAGCTGACGCAACAAGATGTCGCAACCAAAAAAAACACAGATTCCCGTGTCTCTGACAACAACAGAAGTGGACAAAGAAGAAGCAGCGGATGGACACAGAGAACAGACAACCAGGGTGGGAGGTGGGAAGGGGAGAGAAATAAATAAATAAACCTTTAAAAAAAAACTTTTGTTTTCCTGATCACTAATGAGATTAAACAGTTTCTAAGGATTAACTCTGATTTTTGTGTGTGTGTGGGTAAATTACATACTTTGTCCAGTTTTCTTTTTCTTTCTTGTTTGAATTACAGGAAATTATATTTAGGAAATTAGCCCATTATCTCCCATATTTGCAAATATCTTCATTTATCCCATTCACCTTTAAATTTCATTTCTTGTATCTTTTGCCATGTAGATGTTTTACATTTTTATGTCATCTTTGCTGCCACTCCTTTATACTTTCTCTGTTTGGGTTCATGTTGATCTCTTTTAAAACACAGATTTGATCATTTTCCTCCCCTACTTAAAAAAACAAATACCTTGGTTGTTTCCCACTGATAGGCAGTATCATATAGTGTATGGGGATAAGGGAATATAGACATTTTATTTGGTTCAAAACTGGATTCTGCTACTTACCTGGGTAGGTCACAAAACTATTCACCTTGTGGAGTTGTTGGAAATCTTAAATAGGCTAATTTCTTTAAGTGCTTATAAGAGTACTCAGCATATAGTAAACCCTCAGTAAATAGTAACTGCTCTTATTCTGTTTCTTCCTCTCAGTCTTATTGTGTGCCATTGACCTGTTAGTTCCCATGCTCCAGCCAAATGGCCTTCTCTCAGTTCTTTAACATTGCAGGGCCTTCCTGTATGCTAGTCCTGCTGGAACACTCTTCCCTTCTTCCACTTTCTGCCTAACTGCTATTTCTCCTTTTAGTATCGGTTTGAAGATTATTTTTTCACGGATGCCCTCAGTGACCTCTCAGTTTAGGTGAGGCAACCAGTACTTTTAAAAGTTTAGTTTAAGAAAACCTAGGAAGTTGTAGGTTTACAGAAAAATCATGTAAAAAATACAGCATTCCCATAACCCCCCCCCCATTGTTTACACTTTGCATTATGTGATACCTTTGTTAAAAGTGAGGAACGAATGTTAAAATTATCCTACTAACTAGCCTGTAATTTACATTAGGATGGTTTGTCTTTTCCTCCTATGTACCACCCTCTTATTAGCACCTTGCATTAGCGTGGTACATTTGCTATAATTCATGTAAGTACATTTTTATAATTGTATTATTAATTATAGTCTGTTTACAGTAGGGTTCACTGTGTACAATCCTATGTTTTATCTTTTCATTTTTATTCTAGTAACATATATACAACTGGAAATTTATTCTTTTAACCACATTCACATATATAATTCACTGCTAATTCCATTCACAATATTGTGCTACTATCACCGCTATTTCCAAATCTTTAAATCAATTTAGATTGTACAGAATCTAAAATTCAATACAAATTAAACATTAACTCCCCATTCCCTACCCCCAACCCAGCCCTTGATAACCTATATTATAGATTCTAACTCTGTAAGTTTGCTTATTCTAGTTATTTCATATCAGTGAGTTCCTACAATATTTGTCTTTTTGTGTCTGACTTAACTTCACTTAGCATAATGTCTCCAAGGTTCATCCATGTTGTTGCATGTATCCCAACTTCATTCCTTTTCACAGCTGAATAATATTCCCTTGTATATATATGCTACATTTTGTTTATCCATTCATCAGTCGACAGACAAATGGATTGCTTCCATCTTTTGATAATTGTGAATAATGCCACTGTGAACATTGGTGTGCAATTATCTGTTTGAGTTCCTGCTTTCAGTTCTTTTGGGTATTTATCCACCAGCAGTGAATGAGTATTCCTATTTCTCCACATCCTGTCCAACACTTATAATTTTTTAAAAATTGGAGTCATTCTAATGGGTGTAAATTGTATCTTGTGATTTGGATTTGCATTTCTCTAATAGCTAATGATGTTGAACATCTTTTCATGTACTTTTTTTTTTATCCCCCCCTTGTGGCTTTTTGCATGCTGTCTGCTCTCTCTGTCCATTCACTGTGCGTTTTTCTGTGTCTGTATTTATTTTTATTTATTCCCCACCCCCTGTTTGTGGCTTGCTTGCTGTCTGCTCTCTGTGTCCATTTGCTGCATGCTCTTCTGCGATTTTGCTTGTCTTCCTTTTTGTTGCATCACCTTGCTGAGTCGGCTCTCCGCACTGCTTGGAGGCGGGCAGCATCCCGTGGCACTTGCAGGCGGGTGGCTCTCTGCAGTGTGTGGGCGAGCCTACTTTCACAAGGGGGCCCCAGGCTGTGAACCCAGGGCCTCCCATATGATAGACGGGAATCCAACTGACTGAGCCACAGCCATTTCCCTTTATGTACCTTTTAGCCATATGTATATCCTTTTTGGAGAAACATCTGTTGAAATCTTTGCACATTAAAAAAAAAATTTGGTTGTTAGTCTTTTTATTGTTGAATTGTAGGATTTCTTTATATATTTTGAATATTAAACTCATATTGGATATGTGGTTTTCAAATATTTTCTCTTATTGATTAGGTTGTCTTTTCACTTTTGTGATAAAGTGCTTCTTTTTTTTTTTTTTTAATTCATTTGTATTTTTCTTATACAGGATCAGATATGTAAAAACCAGTACCAAACTCTTGGTAAAATGATTTGATCTGATTGATTTGGTTACATACTTTCTGTACACAAAACACTCTAAATTTTAAAAAAAGACAAAACACATGTCATATTACAAAATGTAGAAATAAATTTTTTTGGGACATGGATGTGGCTCAAGCGATTGAGTTCCTACCTACCACATGAGAGAGGTCCTGGGTTCGGTTCCTGGTGCTTGCTAAAGAAGACAAGCAAGACAGTGAGCTGACACAATGGACTGGCATGGTGAGCGATGCAACAAGAGACACCAGGAAGAAAACATAAAGACATCTACAACAAAGCAGAAAGCAGAGGTGGTGCAAGCGATTAGGCACTTCCCTACCACATTGGACGTCTTGGGTTGAGTTCCTGTTGCCTCCCAGAAAAAACAGCAAAAACAAGGAAGACGAACAGACACAGCAGGTGCAGACAATGAGGGGGTAGGGAGAAATAAATAATATTTTTAAAAATAACTTTTTAAAGAAGTTAAAGTACTAGCACATAAATGATGTGTAGTATATTCGGGAAATGGTCTCTGCCAATTCCCTCTTTTCCCAATTAAATAAATCTAAAATTTCTTTCTTTTAAACAGCATATATCTAGTTTACAAAAGTTGCACTTTTAGAAGTTGCTTTCTGATTATGTCATGAGAACACAATTTGTAATTAATAATCCTCTCACTCAAGATCACCATCTTTTACAGAGAACTCTTCTAACAAGTTGTGGTCAGCAGCCCCCCAACATACTAATTTTTTTACTCTGTTTTACATGCTTTCCATATATTGTGTAGTTAGTAAAAGAAATGGCATTTCACATCCTAAATAGTATGGCAAAATACTGCCTAGCAATTACCTTAGATTTAATAGAATTACAAATAATTTTTTTTTTTTTTTAAGATTTATTCATTTATTTTTACCCCCTCCCTCCATTGTCTGCTCTCTGTATCTATTCACTGTGTGTTCTTCTGTGTTGGCTTGTATTCTCATTAGGTGTCTCTGGGAACCGATCCTGGGACCTTCTGGAGTGGAAAGAGGCAGTTGTTTTCTTGTGCTACCTCAGCTCCCTGGTCTTCTGCATCTCTTATTATCTTTCCTCTGTGTCTCTTTTTGCTGTGTCATCTTGCTGCATCAGCTCTCTGCGTGGGCCAGCACTTCTAAGTGGGGCAGCACTTTGCGAGGGCCAGCTCACCACATGGGCCAGCTTGCCTTCACCAGGAAGCCCTGGGTATCGAACCCTGGACCTTCTATATGGTAGACGGGAGCCTAGTTGCTTGAGCCACATCCGCTTCCCACAAATAGGTTTTGATAATGCCTTTACTTCAAAAAAATGTTTTATAAGAAAAAAAACCTTGAAAGATCTGTAAAATTATGTTTTAATTTCCCTTTCTAATATACCTTTTCTATGGCAAAATTATTGGAAAAAATGGTGAAATTTATTGATTCATTTAGAACTAAAAAGATGAGATATCCTGGCAGTTGCTTTATAATAAGGAACATAGTATAAATAGCACCTTATTGTGAATTCTGTAGGGGTTTTTACGCTTAAAGTACTGGGAAATAGCTATTAAAAATTCCTCTTACATTAGGAGTTCTAGCTTTAATGTTCTTTGACAAAGGCCATATCTTATGGCCTTAAAAAAAGCAACAAACAATTATATCTGGTTTTATCTATTAGTAAACATATAGTCAGGGTTCATATTTTATTCTAGAAAAGTATTTATTATGTTCATTAATAAAAGTTCCAACTAATTTCACTAAGTTTTTCTTGTATTTTCTAATGACACAAACCTACTATAGAATTACTTCTAAAACTTGGTAATATACATGATTGTTTTAACTATTTGAAAATAGTCTATCAAAATATTTTTTAAAAGTATAGTAGCACTATACTTTTTTTTCTGTTAGCTCCCTTTTTTTTTCCCTAGAAGGAATGGTACAACTCATTTTGCAATTAGTGCTAACAAATGAAGAAAAGAATAGTGTTCCCTTCCATTCAGTAGCTACATAAACACCTAGCCCATCTCTCTAGTATGCTTAAAGAGGGAAAGTAACTGAGAACATAAACCGTGGGTCCTTTAGGAAAAAGAAATGACTTCATTGTGTTGGAAGCAACAGTGCTCACCTACTACATGCTTATTAGCATTTAGCTTGGATAGGGCAGCATCAGCCTGCTGGTCCTCCAATCACATAAAGTGCACCAAAGTCTCCTTTTCTTCTACAACAGAATCTTTTGGTACAAAGATTGTAATTGAAAATTGTTACTTTGTTCTTTGGGGCACCTGGCACATCTTGTTTGTCTAGTTCCATTTCACAACTAGTATCCTTTTCACTATATTCCATAATTTCATTACTTCATCTCTGACCTTTTTACTTGCCTTCTTCCCAACAAGATACAATGTATTCTGTACCTCTATATTCTGGTATCTCAAAAAGGATCTTATTTAAGGTCCTCAACAAATAAGCAACCCCCTGGGAATTGAATTACTCAGGTCTTTAAAAAACAATGCATTTGAAGATTAAATTCATAGATTATAAATAATGTCAGTTCAAAATATTCAGCAGTGGAGGATTTCATTGGCATTGCTTGCAAACTGCGTGCCAGGTGAACCTGATGCTTGCTCTCAGTCCTTAAATGCTAATAATAAAAATAATTTTTAAAATCCCAAAACTTTTTTGGTTGCATAAGAGGTGTTGAATATATATTTCATGTCTTTTTTATAACAACTGTAGCAAACAGACTTAGGATAATATACTTAGGGATCCATTTCACTGAATTCAGAAACATGTCTCCACCATATGTCTTCAGAGAGCTTTTTTTTTTTTTTTAACATCCTTAGAGGGCATTTTTTAAAACATTTGATTAAGTCTTTTGATATACAAACATTTTTAATTTTGAGGAGATCCCATTTATCTATTTTTTCTTTTGTTGCTTCTGCTTTAGGTATAAAATCTAAGAAACCATAGCCTAACACAAGATCCTAAAGATGCTTTCCTATATTTTCTTTTATAGTCCTACTTATTCTATTTAGGTCTTTGTTCCATTTTGAGTTAATTTTTATATATGGTGTGAAATAGGAGTCCTCCTTCATTCTTTTCCATGAGGATATCCAGTTTTCCCAGCACCTTTTAATGAAAAGACTGTTCTTCAATTCAGTGAACTTGGCAGCCTTGTCAAAAATCAATTGACCATAGATGTGAGTGTCTATTTCTGAACTCTCAATTTGATTCCAGTGGTGTTTGTATCTATCCTTGTGCCATGACCGTGCTATTTTGACCATGGTAGCTTTGTAATCTTTAAAGTCAGGAAGTGTGAGTCCTCCAACTTTGTTTTCTATTCCAAGATGCTTTTAGCAATTCGGGGCTCCTTACCTTTACAGATAAATTTGATAATTGGCTTTTCCATTTCTGCCAAGTAGGATGTTGGGATTTTGATTGGGATTGCATTGAATCTGTCAGTCATTTGGGGCAGAATTGACATCTCAACAATATTTAGTCTTCCAATCTGTAAACAGAGAATGTCCTTCCATTTATTTAGATCTTCTTTGATTTCTTTTAGCAAAATTTCATAGTTTTCTGTTTATAACTCTTTAACATCCTTGGATAAATTTATTCCCAAATTTTTTAGTTGCCATTGTAAATGGAGTTTTTTCCCTTCATTTCCTCTTTAGACTGCCCATTGCTAATGTATATAGAAATACTACTGATTTTTGTGTGTTGATCTTGTACCTTTGCTGAATTCATTTATTAGCACTAGTAGCTTTGTTGTAGACTTTTTATATATACGATCATGACATCTAGAAAAATAAGTTTTACTTCTTCCTTTCCAATTTGGAGGCCTCCTTTTGTTTCTTTTTCTTGCCTAACTGCTCTTGCTACATCTTCAAGTACAATGTTGAATAATAGTGGTGACAGTGGGCATCCTTGTCTTGTTCCCAATCTCAGAGGGAAAGCGTTCAGCCTTTCAACATTGAATATAATATTAGCTGTGGATTTTTTGTATATGCTTTTCATCATGTTGAGAACGTTTCCTTCTATTCTTCTAAGTTTTTTTTATCAAGAAAAAATACTGGATTTTGTCGAATGCCTTTGCTGCATTAATTGAGATGCAGAATGTGGTATATCACATTAATTAATTTCTTATTTTGAACCACCCTTACATACCTGGGATAAAACTCACCTGATCATGCTATATAATTCTTTTTATCTACTTCCTGTTGGATTCAATTTGCAATGGTTTCATTGAGGGTTTTTGCATCTATATTCATAAAAGAAATTGGTTTGTGATTTTCTTTTTTTGTGGTGGGTCTCTGTGGACTTGGGTCCCTGTGTCTGGAGATGCGTGGGGTTCTAACTTGACCCTGGGAATGGTTCTGTAGTCTACATCTGCCCCAGGCAGGACTCAAGCCATGCTGCCTGTGTTTTACTCCCAAGCTATGTGGGACCAAGTGAGAGGGATGAGTCGACTGGCATGTTCAGGAAGAATATCTCCTATGTGTTCTTGGAGATTATTTTTCTTTTTCTTGGATTCCATATTTGTGGAGTCCTTCTCCATTCTCTGTTGTCCTCCAGAGTTCTATGTAAGTGGGATTTGTCTTTTTATTTGGTGATTCTGAGGGGACATTTTTCCAGGGGATCTTCTATGTTGCATGTTGATGATGTCACTACACCTAGTACTTCTTTTTTTTTTGCAGATGAAACTATTTTATTTCACAGTTGAGTTTAAAACCACAAAGATATGAGGTTCTTCATCTAAAAACAATAGTACAGATACCCTACTTTCTAGAAAATTATTATATACATCCTCTCAAAAGAAAAAAAGCACCCTATTATGTTATCAGTTGGGTTACTTTGAAAAAACTCACTTTTGGACTAATTCCTAAAACATACCATTCTACCACTCTGCATCTTTTGGTTCAGAGTAAAGTTTATTGTCACTCTGGTACTGATCCTGCATTGTTACATATTTGATAATACACATATAGTCTGGTTTATCACATTAGTTCCATTGGTTTATCAGCTTTTTCTGCAAGTTCATAAGAGGTTAAGCAGGCTGTGCCTTTCTCTGTGATCTTTCTTAAGACCTTCCAGGAATGGAAACACATCATCATCATCATAGATTATAAACTTAAGTCTTTACCAACAAGTCAGATGGACACATTCTTTGTAGTTAGGTCTTGCTCTGCAGGAAGTGTCTCTCTTAAGGCTTGCAGACCATGTTTATCCAGTTCATTCAAATTACACTTCATAAACTCAGACATATGTCTCTCTAAGTAAGCATGAGCTGATTGAGAATGGGCTCCAATAGACATAGATCTGCAGTCAAAATAGTCAGCAGATTGACAGGTTTGTAAAATGTGAGGGCCCATATCATCATAACCAGCAGTGAGCAGTCCCACACCATATGGTCTTTGGTCATATTGTTGTGTTGGTATCTGGGTCTTACTTCCAATTAGAGAAACAAGATGAGACACAGGAAGAGTTCTGTCAAATACGAATCTGGAATCCAAACACTACTGGCGCATGGAATTACATAGCAGTCTAGCATCAGCAGTAACCCCCGCAACTGAAATACCAATATGCTTGTCAACACGGAGAATTTTTTTTCTGATGGGCTGCAAGCTCTGATTGTGTGCTCTTCAGTGCAGCCAACACTGCGTGGGTTTTCAATTTCAGACCAACTGTGGCTGAACCTTGCTTGACAATTTCCATTGCACATTCAATTTGATGACTTCTGCTCCGAGGGCTCCGGTGACGTCATTATCATACTGGTTGTGACACATGACTCTGGCGTGGGACTGGCTGCAGCCTCCTGCAAAGCCTCAGATCAAGGTCCACACCCAGTACTTTTAAATTGTTGGATTAATTTCTGTCCTCATTGAAAATAAGCTCCATGAATATAGGAACCATGTATCTCTTGACTGTGTTACTGCCAGCCCCTAGAGTAGTGGCTGGTAATGAGCTGGTGTTTGATAAATATGGCTGGGGTGAATGGAGTGTGCAGTTAGAATGTTTTGGGCTTGGGTGTGAAAGCAAACAGAGGAGAGAGCATGCTTAGAGGCTTTAAATCTCTTGGCTAGGTTTCTGTTCAATTGTCCTTGTCTTTGCAATTGTGGTTTTCAGTGTTGAAGTTGTATGATATAATTTAGAATAAACTGACAGTTATCTTAAATGGGATATTCATAATTTTAACAATTTAAAAATGTATTACACATATCATAAAATTTGCTGTTAGAATAGTTTTTTTTTCTCTTTTTATTTTTTTTCAAATGTTACATTCAAAAAATATAAGAGGTCCCCACATACACCCACCCCTCTCACCCACTCCTCCCAAATCAACAACCTCTTTCATCATCATGGGACTTTCACTGCATTTGGTGAATACATTTTGCAGCACTGCTGTACCACATGGATAATGGTTTACACTGTAGTTTACACTCTCCCCCAGTTCACCCAGTGGGCCATGGCAGGACATACATTGTCCAGCATCTGTCCCTGCATCCAGTACATCCAGTACAACCATCCAGTACAACTCCAAGTCCTAAAAATGCCCCCACATCATATCTCTTCTTCCTTTTTCCTACCCTCAGCAGCTACTGTGGCCACTTTCTCCACATCAATGCTACAATTTCTAATCACAATACTAATTACTAATCACATTACTAATCACAGTAGTTCCATAGTAGAATATCAGTGAGTCCACTCTAATCTGTACTCTATTCCTCCATCCTGTGGACCCTGGGATGGTTATGTTCACTCCACCTCTATATCGAGAGGGGACTTAGATGCCACATAGATGATGGATACAATTATCCTACTTGCAGTTGTAGGCACTAAGTGTACAATTCAGTGGCATTAATTATATTCACAGTATTGTGCTACCATCATCACCATCCATTACCAAAACTTTTTTTTTATCACCCCTAACAGAAACTCTGTACCTATTACTGTTAAGCCTTAACTCTGTATTCTCCCCTCCCCATCACCCCTGGTAACCTTTGATCTACTTTCTGTCTTTGTGAATTTGCCTCTTCTAGCTAGACACCTCATATTAGCAGACTCTTATAGTATGTGGCTTTTTGTGTCTGGCTTCTTTCACCTAGCACTTCTTCACCTCTTGTCAAGGTTCATCTGTGTTGTAGCATGTATCAGAACTTCATTCCTCTTTTGGCTGAATAATATTCCATTGCATTTGTGTGTGTGTGTATATGCACCACATTTTGTTTATGCATTCATCTTTTGGTGGACTCCTGGGTTGTTGTCTACTTTTTAGCTGTTGTGAATAATTTTGTTATAAACATTGCTGTGCAGTTACCTGTTTGAGCCTCTGCTTTGAATTTTTGGGGATGTAGATCTATAATTCTATGTTTAAAATTTTAACAATTAGATTAAACCTTTTAAAATGCTCATTAGGAAACTAAAATCTGCAAAAGACTTCACAGATAATTTAGTCTGCTCATTTTATGGATAATGAAATTATCATAATAATATTGCATTATAATTATCAACAGACTTGGAACTAGCACCTAGGTATCTCTATTACCCATGTTAAGATATTGTACTTCTGATAGCTAGCTAGTACCTTTTCAAGGGTATATTAAAATTTAAGCTAATGTTTTCCTAGTGATTAAAGTTTTTTAAAAAATGAGAATCAGAGCTCTAATACACGCAACCTTGTGTGAGATATAAAATTGCTTGATCCTGCAGAATATTGCCACCTGCAGTGGTGGCTGCTGATTAACCTATCCCATTTTTATAGATTTCTTTATTGTCTTCATGCCTTCCTGTATCAGCTCCTTTTTCCCCTTTCACTTACTCTTATCTATTAGGCATATAAAAAGCAACTTCTTAGATGGTTTTATAAGTGTATATAAAGCAAGAATAAATAGCTTCATGCATGCTGCAATGTGGATGAACCTCAAAAGCATTATACTTAATGAAGAAAGCCAGATTCACAAGACTTCACGTTGTATGATTCCCTTTATGTGAAATGTTCAGAAAAAGTAAACTCTTTACAGACAAAAAGTGGATTAGTGGTTGCCTGGAGTTAGGGATGGGAATGGAGAGAGACTGCAAATGGACATGAGGTTTCTTTTTTGGGTGAGGGAAATGTTCTGGATTGGATTCTGGATTATAGTGATGGTTACACAACTCTATAAATTTATTAAAAGTTATTGAATTGTACACTTAAAATGGGAAATTTTATGGTATATGCACTGTATTTCAGTAAAGCTACTTAGAAAAAACAATAAAGGGAAACGGACTTTGGCCCAGTGGTTAGGGCGTCCGTCTACCACATGGGAGGTCCGTGGTTCAAGCCCCGGGCCTCCTTGACCCGTGTGGAGCTGGCCCATGCGCAGTGCTGATGCGCGCAAGGAGTGCCGTGCCACGCAAGGGTGTCCCCCGCGTGGGGGAGCCCCACGCGCAAGGAGTGCACCCGTAAGGAGAGCCGCCCAGCGTGAAAAGAAAGAGCAGCCTGCCCAGGAATGGCGCCGCCCACACTTCCCGTGCCGCTGACGACAACAGAAGCAGATAAAGAAACAAGATGCAGCAAATAGACACCAAGAACAGACAACCAGGGAAGGGGGGGGGGGGGAATTAAAATAAAATAAATAAATCTTTAAAAAAAAAAAAGAAAAAACAATAAATAGGTTCAGAGATCATTTTGGATTGGCTCTATTTTACAAGAGCCATTGTAGACTCTAATATAGTTGTGTGTTTGGTTCTTCATAATGGTTTAGATAAGTGAAACAAAAAAACTAGATAAAGTAATACCCAATGAATTAGGTTCTGAATATAATAAGACAGAGCATTGAAAGCAAACCACCCCACCCCACCCCCCGCCCCCTGAAATAATTAGGAATTGGAGATTTTGTGAAATGATACAGCTAAGTAACATATTCTAGTTTAAAGGTCAGTGAATTCACATACATGGTAAATTATGTTTTGGCCATTTTATCAAGGTTTTGATAGCTATATTATATATATTTACAATCTTCAAAATTAGAAAAAGGCATCATTGTTTTCTTCAATTCCACCTATTCTGCCAAATGTGTTTTTGTTTTTATCTGCTTATAACTCAGGAGTCATGTATGGATTTGCCATGAGTTATAAGGAAAGGGAAACTTAGACTTGTGATGAGTGAAGAAGAGAAGCATTGGTGGGAGCCAGTCTCTTTTAATCTGCCCTCTCACTGAGTGAGTGCCATATTTTAAGAATGAGTAAACACTCCTGGTCTTCAGGCTGTTTATATGTTCTTTTTGAATTTCAGCATTTTCATTTGGACCCTTGGATGCCCAATGAACAGATATTTGAGACCTGCAAGTAATCTTCAGATGTTAGCAGAACCATAAGACCTTTCCTTTGTGTGGGGAGGAGATAACCCATGTGCTGTGGAAATGAACGGGGAGCAGCAGCTTGATGCAGGTATTGATTTTGCAGGTATTAATTCCAGGCACAGAATTATAATACCCTTGTTTTATTGTTTGACTTGTCTCCTACTGCTAAACTACAAGCTTTTCGAAGGCATGAGTTGTCTGTCTTTTACTGACATTTCTTGCACCTGGCAGAGAACTGGATATACTTACACTGTTTGACTAGGGGGTACTTAACAATGTTTGCTGAAGAAATAATTAACTTTTATGAACAGGCTTCTTTTAAAAAAATAACTTTTAAATTTATTTTTTATTTTCACCTCTTTGTTTTCTATTTTAATTTTTATCTTTTTAAACATTTTTAAATTATATTTTTAAAGAAGCTTTAGATGACCTAAATGATACATTGAGAAAATAGGGGGATTGCCATATACCTCTCCCGCCATCCCTCCCACACTCTTTACCATCAACAACATCCTTCATTATTAGTGTGGTACATTTGTTACAATTGATGAACACATATTGAAGTATTGCTACTAACCATGATCAATAGTTTTCATTATAGTTTGTGCTTCGCACTGCACATTTTTTACGTTTTGACAAAATGTATAATGGTCTGTATCCGTCATTGCAGGACAATTCCAGTGTCCCCCAAAATGCCCCATAACATTTTAATTTTGATAGTTATTTTCTAATTATTTACAAATAATTATAGATTCACTGGAAGTTGCAGAGGTAGTACTGTTAGGACCTGTGTACCCTTCTCCCAGAGTTTCTCCTATTTGTTACATCATGCCTAACTGTAGTAAAATATTAAAACCAGGAACTTGACATTGCTATACAATATGTAGTTCTAGGTCCTTTTAAAGTATGTGTAGATTATTGTAATGATCATCTTAATTAGGATACAGAATTATTCCATCACCACAAAGAGCTCCCTTGTACCACCCCTTTATAATGACACCTACCCCTCTATTCCCCGCCATCCCTAACTGCAGGCAACCATTATCTGTTGTCCATCTCTATACTTCTGTCATTCTGAGAATGTTACATAAACAGAATCATACAGTATGTGGCCTTTTGAGATTGGCTTTTTTCATTCAAAATAAGGCCCTTGAGTTCCCATCTAAGTGTTTGCATCCATTAATAGTTCCTTTTTATTGCTGACTAGTATGGTATACCAAAGTTTTTTTAACCATTCATCTATTGTAGCACATTTTGGTTGTTTCCAGTTTTGGGCTATTACAAATAAAGCTGCTATGAACAATTATGTGCATAAGATTTCATTTTTCTGGGATAAATGCCCAGGAGTACAATTGCAAATTAAAAAATTGCAAACTATTTTCCAGAATGACTATACCATTTTATACTCTTGACAGCAATGTGTGAGAGAGACATTTCTCCACATCCTCACCATCATTTGTTATAGTCACTGTTTTTCACCTTAGCCATTCTGATAGCTGTGTAGTGACATCTCATTGCAATCTTAATTTGCATTTCCCTAATGGCTAATGATATTGAACGTCTATACATGTGCTTAATTGCCATCCCTATGTCCTGTTTGATGAAAGTTTCTTCATGTCTTTGACTCATTTACTAATTGGATTGTTTGTTTTTTATTATTGCATTTCATTAAAATAAAAACTGGATTGAGGTATAATTTTTTGAACTATGATTCATATGCCATAAAATTCATGCTTTTAAAATGTAAATCCCATGGGTTGTAGTATATTTGGAAAGTTATGTGACCACCCCTTCCAGAACATTTTTATCATTCCCAAAAGAAATTTTGTGCCTATTAGCAGTCACTTCCCATTTCCACCTAACCCTCCCAACCTTAGGCAATCACTAATCTACCTTCTGTCTCTATGGATTTGCCTCTTCTGGAAGTATCATGTAAGTGGAATCACACAACTTGTAACTTTCATGTCTAGCTTCTTTCATTTACCTTAAAGTTTCATCCATGTTGTAGCATGTATCAGAACTTCATTCCTTTCTATGTATATGCCACATTTTGTTTATCAGTTGATGGACATTTAGATTGTTTCCAACTTTTTGCTATTGTGAATAATGCTGTTAAGAACATTCACGGGGAAACGGACTTTGGCCCAGTGGTTAGGGCGTCCGTCTACCACATGGGAGGTCCGCGGTTCAAGCCCTGGGCCTCCTTGACCCGTGTGGAGCTGACCCATGCGCAGTGCTGATGCGCGCAAGGAGTGCCATGCTACACAGGGGTGTCCCCCGCGTAGGGGAGCCCCACGCGCAAGGAGTGCACCCATAAGGAGAGCCGCCCAGCGTGAAGGAGGGAGCAGCCTGCCGAGGAATGGCGCCGCCCACACTTCCCATGCCGCTGACGACAACAGAAGCAGACAAAGAAACAAGACGCAGCAAAAAGACACAGAAAACAGACAATCGGGGGAGGGGAGGGGAATTAAATAAATAAATAAAAATAAATCTATAAAAAAAAAACATTCACGTACAGGTTTTTGTGTGAAAATGTTTTCAGGTTTGTTGGGTATATACTTAAGAGTGGAATTGCTGCATTATATGATAACTCTATGCTTAACTTTTTGAGATACTGCTAAACTGTTTTCCAAAGTGGCTGCACCATTTTGATTTCAGTTTTTCCACATCCCCACCAACACTTGTTATTTGAGTATAGCCATCCTAGAGGGTGTGAAATGGTACCTCATTGTAATTTTGATTTTTAATTTCCTTAATGATTAATGATGTTGAACACCTTTTCATGTGCTTATTGGCCATTTGTATATCTTTATTTATTGGTTTATCTTTTTAGAGAAAAAGTCCATTCATATATTCTCCCCATTTAAAATGTGGTTAGTTGTCTTTTTATTGTTCAGTTGTAAGAAAGAGTTCTTTATATATTCTTGATTTAAGTCCTTTATCAGATATATGACTTACAAATATTTTCTCCCATTCTGTAGATTGTTTTTTACTTTCTTTTTTTTTTAATATGTAACTCTTCATGAATTTGCATGTCATCCTTGTGCAGGGGCCATGCTAATCTTCTCTGTGTCATTCCACTTTTAGTTAATGTGCTGCTGAAGCGAGCACTCTTTTTACTTTCTTCATGGTGTACTTTGAAGCACTAAAGTTTTGATTTTGAGGAAATCCAGTCAGTTTTTTTTCTCTTTTCGCATTTGTGCTTTTGTTGTCATATTTAAGAAACCATTGCCTTATTTGAGGTAATAAAGTTTTACCCTATTTTCTTCTAAAAGTTTTATAGTTTCAGTTTTTATATTTAGGTCTTTGATCCATTTTGAATAAATTTTTGTTTATGGTGTTACGTAAGGATCCTGCTTATTTTTTACATGTGGATATCTAGTTATCCCAAAACCATTTATTGAAAAGATTATATTTTCCCCTATTAAAATGTCTTGGAACTCTTGTCAAATCAGTTACTGGAAATATAATGGTCTCTCTCTCTCCCTCCCTCCCTCTTTCTCTCTCTCTTTTTAGGAGGTACCGGGGATTGAACTCAGGATCTCATTGAAACATGCCCTCAACCATTGAGCTAAACTTGGTGCTCAAATGATTTATTTCTGTACTTTTTTTTCTATTTCATTAGTCTGTATGCCTGCCTTACACCAATTTCACAGGGTCTTGATTATTGTAGCTCTATGATAAGTTTTAAGTCAGAAGGTGTAAGTCTTCCAACTTGGTTCTTCTTTTTCAAGACTGTTTTGGCTACTTTGGCCTCTTGTATTTCCATATGAATTTTAGGATCATTTTGTCAATTTATGCAGAGGAAGGCAGTTGGGATTTTGATCTTTAGATCAGTTTGGGGAATATTGCTGTCTTAACAATATTGTCTTCCAATCCATGAACATGGGATATCTTTCCATTTGTTAGACTATCTAATTTTTCCAACAGTCTTTTATAGTTTTTTTGTATATAAGCCTTGCACTTCTTTTGTTAAATATTTTCCTAACTATTATTTTTCATACTATTGTAAATGGAATTGTTTTCTTAATTTCATTTTAGGAAATTTGTTGTCACTATGTAAAGATACAATTGATTTTATGTATTGATCTTGTGTCCTGAAACCTTGTTAAACTCATTTATTCTAATAAATTTTTTTATGGATTCCCTAGGATTTTCTATGCACAAGATCATGTCATCTATGAATGAGGCAATTTTACGTCCTTCTTTACATTCTGGATGTGTTTTATTTCTTTTTTTTTTTTTAAGATTTATTTATTTATTTATTTCTCTCCTCTCCCCACCCCCCACCCCCAGCCCAGTTGTATGTTCTCTGTGTTTATTTGCTGCATCTTTGTCTGCTTCTGTTGTTGTCAGCCGCATGGGAATCTGTTTTTCTTTTTGTTGCGTCATCTTGCTGTGTCAGCTCTCCGTGTGTGCGGTGCCATTCCTGGGCAGGCTGCACTTTCTTTCGTGCTGGGCGGCTCTCCTTACGGGGCGCACTCCTTGCGTGGGGCTCCCCTACGCGGGGGACACCCCTGCGTGGCACGGCACTCCTTGCACGCATCAGCACTGTGCATGGGCCAGCTCCACACGGGTCAAGGAGGCCCGGGGTTTGAACCATGGACCTCCCATGTGGTAGGCGGGCACCCTAACCCCTGGACCAAGTCTGCCGCCTCCGTTTTATTTCTTTACCTTGCCTAATTAACCTTTGCTAGAATCTTCAGTACAATATTGAATAGAAATGGTAAAAATAGATATCGTCTTGTTCCTGATCTTAAGGTGAAAGTTTTCAGTCTTTCACCATTAATTAGATGTTGGATATGGATATTCTTGTAGATGCCCTTTATGAGATTGAGGAAGGACTCTTCTGCATTAGTGTTCTATTACTGCTGTAATAAGTTATTAATAAACAATGACTTAAAACAATACAGATATATTCTCTTACATTTGTGGAGGTCAGGAGTCCAAAATGGGCTGGCAAGACTGCATTCTTCTAGAGGCTCTAGGGGGGAATCCATTTCCTTGCTTTCTCCAGGTTCTGAAGGGTGTCAGTGTTTCTTGGCCTGTGGTTCCATATCCCTGATCTCTGCCTCCATCGTCACATAAACTTTTCTCCCTCAGCTTATGTTGTCACATCACCTTTTCTGACTTTGATATTCCTCATTCCTTCTTAGAAAGACCCTTGTGATTTTATTGTCCCCACCTGGATAATCCAGGATGCTCTTTCCATCTCAGGATCCTTAACAATCACATCTGGAGAGTCCCTTTTTCCATGTAAGACAACATACTCATAAATTCTGTATATTAGGACATGCACATCTTTGCGGGGGAAGGACTCATATAAGCCTGCCATACTTTCTTTTTTTATTATTATTTATTTTTTTATTTCTCTCCCCTTCTCCCCTTCCCCCCCAAGTTGTCTGTTCTCTATGTCTGTTTGCTGTGTGTTGTTCTTTGTCCGCTTCTGTTGTCAGCAGCACAGGAATCTGTGTTTCTTTTTGTCGTGTCATCTTGTTATGTCAGCTCTCTGTGTGTGCGGCGCCATTCCTGGGCAGGCTGAACTTTCTTTCGCGCTGGGCGACTCTCCTTACGGGGCGCACTCCTTGCGCATGGGGCTCCCCTACGCGGGGGACACCCCTGCGTGGCATGGCACTCCTTGTGCGCATCAGCGCTGCAAGTGGGTCAGCTCCACACGGGTCAAGGAGGCCCGGGGTTTGAACTGCGGACCTCCCATGTGGTAGACGGACGCCCTAACCTCTGGGCCAAATCTGCTTCCCTAGCCTGCCATACTTCCTGTTCCCAGTTTGTTGAGTATTTTTATCATGTAAGGGTGGTCAATTTTGTTATATGATTTTTTACATCTATTGAGGTGATCATTTGGCTTTTGTCCTTTATTCTGTTAATACAGTGTTTTGCATTGACTGATTTTCATTTGTTGAACCCAGTATAGCAGTTTGATATTATTGATGAATTTCAAAAAGAAATATTGGATTATGTTTGTAAACTGATCTTTTCCTCTGGGCATATTACATTATCTTGGATTCACAGGTTTACTTGACTATGTAATTATGTAACCCTCTTGGGCCAGTAGGGTGTTGAGTCCCCACCCTTTGGTGGGAGGGGACTCAAAGATAAAAGGCATGGCAAAGGACAGAGTTTAAGGGGTTTTGATGTTAGCGTTTGATGCTGAAGCCTTAAGCTCGTGCCCTGGAAAGTAAGCTTACAGAGGAAACAGAAGCAAGCCCCAGGAAGAGAGAACTCTGAGCCCCGGAAAAAAAAGCCTGAGGAAAGGAGGAACCCAGGAAGCCTGAACCCTCACAGACGTTGGCAGCCATCTTGCTCCAACATGTGAAAATAGACTTTGGTGAGGGAAGTAACTTACCCTTTATGGCCTGGTGTCTGTAAGCTCCTACCCCAAATAAATACCCTTTATAAAAACCAACAGATTTCTGGTATTTTGCATCAGCACCACTTTGGATGAGTGATACACCCACCTTGCATTCTTTGTATAAATTTCTCTTTGTCATGGTATAAAATCATTTTATACACTGCTAGATTTGGTTTGTTGGTATTTAAAAAAATTTTTTTTAAGGAGTGTATTTGTCAGCCAAAGGGATGCTGATGCAAAATACCAAAATCAGTTGGTTTTTATAAAGGGTATTTATTTGGGGTAGGAGTTTACAGTTACCAGACCATAAAGCATAAGTTACTTTCCTCACCAAAGTCTGTTGCCATGGGTTGGACCAAGCTGGCTGCTGACGTCTGCAAAGGTTCAGACTTCCTGAATTCCTCTCTTACTGGGGCTTGTTTCTCTCCAGGCTCAGCTGCTCTGCTCTCTCCCATATGTTTACTTCCTGGACTCCA
Source organism: Dasypus novemcinctus (assembly GCF_030445035.2). Classification (NCBI taxonomy): domain Eukaryota; kingdom Metazoa; phylum Chordata; class Mammalia; order Cingulata; family Dasypodidae; genus Dasypus; species Dasypus novemcinctus. Next base: position 352,766 of record NW_026688157.1, read on the forward strand.
AATCAAAAACTCCAACTAACTCCTCTGCCTTGTTGTTTTCTCTGTGAGTCCCCACTCTCCAAGGGAGCAAGGACTCAATGTCGTACTGATGTGGCCCAATCAAAGCCTTTTACTTGATAATTTAATCCAGTAAAAGTGAAACCTCTGAATTCATTACAATCTAATGTGCAAACACGGCAGTTTACAAACATAATCCAAATTCTAATTTTGGAATTCATAAATAATACCAAACTGCTATAAGGAGATACCAGGGATTGAACCTGGGAATCATACAAGCGAGGCAGGTGCCCAACCACCGAGCTACAACCCAGTCTACTTGTTTGCTAGTATTTTGTTGAGAATTTTTTGTGTCAGTAGTCATAATGGATATTGCTCTGTAGTAGTCTTTTCTTGTGATATCTTTCACTGGTTTTTGTATCTGGGTAGTTCTGGCCTCCATATATGAGTTGGGAAGTGTTTTTAGAAGAGTTTTTGAAGGATTGGTGTAAATTCTTTAAATGTTTGGTAGAATTCATCAGTGAATTCTGGTCCTGGACTTTTCTTTGTGGGAAGGTTTTGATTACTAATTCCATCTTTTTGCTTGTTATTGGACTATTCAGATTTTCTTTTTCTTCTTGAGTTAGTTTTCATAATCGGTATCTTTCTATAGATTTGTCCATTTCATGTAGGTCAACTAATTTTTGATGTATAATTGTTTGTAATATATTCCTGTATAACCCTTTTTATTTTTGTAAGATTGATAGAAATGTCCCCTAATTCATTCTTTTTTTAAAGGTTTATTTATTTCCCCCCCCCCCCCCGCCCCGGCTGCCGCCCCAGTTGTCTATTCTCTGTGTCCATTTGCTGAGTATTCTTCTTTGTCTGCTTCTGTTGTTGTCAGTGGCATGGGAATCTGTGTCTCTTTTTGTTGTGTCATCTTGTGTCAGTTTCCGTGTGTGCGGTGCCATTCTTGGGCAGGCTGCACTTTCTTTTGCGCTGGGCGGCTCTCCTTATGGGGCGCACTCCTTGTGCGTGGGGCTCTCCTTTGCGGGGACACCCCTGCATGGTACAGCACTCCTTGCGCGCACCAGCACTGTGCGTGGGCTAGCTTCACATGGGTCAAGGAGGCCCGGGGTTTGAACTGCAGACCTCCCATGTGGTAGACGGATGCCCTAACCACTGGGCCAAGTCCGCTTCCCCTAATTCATTCTTGGTTTTAGTAATTTGAGTCTTCTTTTTTTTCTCTTGGTCAGTCTAGCATGAGGCTTATCAGTTTTATTGACTTTTACAAAGAACTAGCTTTTGGTTTTGTTGATTTTCTCTATTCTTATTTTCTTATTCTCTTTCATTAATTTACATTGTAGTCTTAATTTTTCCCCTTCCTTTTGCTTGCTTTAAAGTAGCTTGCTCCTTTTCCTAGTTTCTTATGATGGAAGGCTAGGATATTGATTTAAGATCTTTCTTTTTCTTAATATAGGCATTTATAGTTAGAAATTTTCTTTAAATGCTGCTCTCCCTGCATCCCATACATTTTGGTATGTTGTGTTTTGTTTTTATTAACTCAAGCTGTTTTCTCATTCCTTTTGTAATTTCTTCTTTGGCACATTGTTTATTTAGGAATGTGTTTTTAAATTTCCCCATATTTGTGAATTTCCCACATTCCCATCTATTATTAATTCCTAATCTCATGCCATTGTGGTCAGAGAATATATTTTGTATGATTTCAATCCTTTTCAATTTATTGAGACTTGGTTTACGATCTTACAATATGATCTATCCTAGAGAATAAAGTATATTTTGTTGTCGTTGGGTGGAATGTTCTATAGATGTCTGTTAGGTCTAGTTGATTTTTAGTGTTTTTCAAATTTTCCATATCTTTGTTGTTCTTCTGCCTTGTCCTAATTGTTACTAAAAGTGTTTTATTGGTTAAAATAGGAAATTGTATGTTGTGTATATGATACAATAAAATTTTTAAAAACCCATAGAACTATATAGCACTAATAATGAACTTTAATGTAAACTATGGACTTTAGTTAATAATATGATTATAATGCACTGTCTCCTCAGTAGTAACAAAGATACCACACTAATGCAAAATGTTAATAATAGGGAAAACTTCATGTGTTTGTGTGGGCTATATGGGAACTTTATGCTTTAGGTTTGATTTTTTTTCTGTAGGCCTCTATCTGCTCTAAAAAAGGAGTGTTGTATTGAAATCTCCCACTATTATTGTTGAATTGTTGCTGTCAGTTTGTTTCATGTATTTTGGGCCCTTATGTTAGGTACATATATGTTTAGAATTATTATATCTTTCTAGGGAATTTACCATTTTATTACTACGAAATTTCCTTCTTTATTGTATTAGTCAGCCAAAGGGGTGCTGATGCAAAATAGCAGAAATTGGTTGGTTTTTATAAAGGGTATTTATTTGGGATAGGAGCTTACAATTACCTGGCCATAAAGCATAAGTTACTTCCCTCACCAAAGTCTGTTTTCACGTGTTGGGGCAAGATGGCTGCTGACGGCTGTGAGCGTTCAGGCTTTCTGGGTTCCTTTGGGCTCAGCTCCTCTGTTTCCTCCATAAGGTCAGCTGTGGACTACGAGGCTCTCTAGGCTTTGCCTCTCTCCATAAGATCAGCTATAGACTATCAGACGAACGGCTCTGTCTCTTTCCTGGGCCTCCAGCTTAAGGCTTCAACATCAAATTCCAACATCAAAACTCCCAACATTAAGAACCCTCAACTCTGTCCTTTGCCATGCCTTTTATCTGTGAGTCCCTGCCCACCAAGAGGTGGGGACTCAATACCCTAATGACATCGCCCAGTCAAAGCCTCAGTCATAACTCAGTCACGCCCAGGTACAGACCAGATTACAAACATAATCCAATATCTATTTTTGGAATTCATAACCATATCAAACTGCTACATTTGTCTAGTAATTTTTTTGTCTTAAAGTCTATTTTATCTGATACTTAGTATAGCCAATCCAGCCTTCTTTTGGTACAATTCTCATGGTATAGCTTTTCCATCTTTTTACTCTTAACCAATTTGTGTCTTTGAATCTGAAGTATATCTTTTATATACAGAATATGGATGACTCCTGTTTTTGTTTTTAAATCCATTCTGCCAATTTCTGCCTTTTGAACTCGGGATCTCATACATGGGAAGCAGTCTCTCAAACCACTGAATTATACTCGCTCTCCCCTTTTTTTATTTTTAAGGCTGACTTCACAGGGGTTATCTCTGCATTAGTATAATTTAGTGGTCGTCTGATGATCCATCAGATTTCCTTACATGCCTTAACCCAGTATGTCTTCCAGTCTTTGCCAAAGAGATTTGTGTATAAAGGCATGCCTTCAGTTTTCAGGCAGCTTATTTTTTATTTTATTTATTTATTATTTTTAAATTTCTTTGTCTTTATTTTTTAATGTTACATTAAAAAAATATGAGGTCCCCATATACCTCCCACCCCCTTCCATCATCATGGGACATTCATTGCACTTCGTAAATACATCTCTGAGCACTGCTGCACCACATGGTCAATAGTTTACACTCTCCCCTGGTCCACCCAGTGGGCCATGGGAGGACATACAATGTCCAGTAACTATCCCGGCAGTACCACCCAGGACAACTCCCAAGTCCTGAAAGTGCCCCCATATCACATCTCTTCTTCCCACTCCCCACCCTTAGCAGCTACCTTGGCCACTTTGTCCATCTCAATGCTACATTTACTTCCATTACTATTCACAATAGTTCCAGAATAGAATATCAGTAAGTCCACTCTAATCCATACTCTATTCCTCCATTCTGTGGACCCTGGGATGGTTATGTCCGCTCCATCTCTGTATCAAGAGGGTGCTTAGATTCCACTTGGATAATGGAGGCAATTCTCCTGCACTCTTGGCTTCCTGGTATGGTGGTTGACCTTCTTCACCTCCCTGTTAGCTGACTGGGGTAAGTCCAATAAACCAGAGTGTAGGAGTTGCAAGTCTGTTGAGGCTCAGGGCCTGGCTATCACATGGACAGTCCAGAGATTCAGATCCCCTGAGTATACACTAAACCCTAGCGCCAACCACAGGTTCAGGCAGTTTATAAGTCAATCTTCGTTTTCATGTCTTGCTTGCACAGGGCCTGAACGTCAGCCAGAGGTTAGTGACTGGCTCTTTCTCCTTTTCCAGGTCTTTCCTGGGTATGTGCATGGCCCTGCACATGTGCACAACCTTCTAGAGCTCCAGGAGTATGTTGGTGCTTTTTAAAGTTTCTTGTGGTGTTCTGGTTCTCTGGGTTTTTCTTTAAAAAATTTTTTTCTAGGTTCTTGTTTGTCCCAATTGAGATCATAGCCATAGGTAGCTATATTGTTACCAACAGATTGCTTTTGGTCACATCCTGGGTATAGGAATTTTTTTTTTATGCTATTTAAGCTCTAAGACAAATTTAATATGAACAATGTCTTGGGTACGGTGATTTTCCAGAATGCTGCTCATTTGGTCAAAATACAGACTTTGCTCTGGGTGTGGAGCTTTTAATGGAACTCTAGGAGAGGTCATTTCTTTCCATTGGCTTGAGGTTGCTAGATTTTCATGGTTATTTTGCTGCTCTGGAGAGGGATGAGGGATGGGAAAACCCTGAGTTTTAAAATACTACAGATTCAGTAGCTTGTTTTGAATAGGTGCTTTTTCCGTTTGTTCTGTGCCTTCAGTTAAGTTTTAGAATTTTGAAATGGTTGATTTTAAATTAAAAAATGGTTCTTTTGCCAGTTTTTTTTTTTTCAATTGTAGCACATGTATTTTAAACTTGGTCAATTTAGTCATCTTCTAGCACATTGCCTGTTTTATTACTATTTTTATTTTTTTAACGAATCAATTTTATAAACAATAAAATTGGTACAATCAGTGGTATTCAGTGTAATCACATATTTGTGCGTTTATCACCCAGTCATTCCCAGAGCACTTTCATTATTATAATAATAATAAACAAAAACAAAACTCATCACCTCTCAGTCTCTCTATGCCTTACCTGCTGTATATACCTACTATTCTTTTTCCTTCTTTGTAGTATATTTGTGTTTATATTTTGTAAAAACAGTCTTATATATGCAATATCCCTCATATTTGTGTTTTACGTGACATTTTACTATCTTATACAGTCTTGTGTTGCAATTTTTAGCTTTCCTTCTAGTAATGTACATGACCTTAGACTTTCCCTTTGAACCACTGTCATGCCCATACAATAGCACTGCTAGTTATATACCCCATGACATGCTGTAGCCATTTTTGTTCATTTCCAAAGATTTACAAACAACTGTTTCACCAATTCTGTAAGAATAACCCTCAGCTTTCCATTCTCTACTTGCCTTCTATTTTCTGGTGACTTATATTCTAACAATTCCATGAGTTTGCTCAATATATTTAATTCATAATAGTGTAATCATACAGTATTTGTCCTTTTGTGTCTGGCGTGCTTCACTCAATATAATGTCTTCCAGGTTCATCCATGTTGTCACATGCTTCATGACTTCATTTCTTATTACTGCTGCATAATATTCCATCATGTGTATAAACCACAATTTGTTTATCCACTCATTAGTTAATGGACACCTGGGTTGTTTCCAATCATGAATAATGCTGCTATGAATGTCAGTGCGCAGGTGTCTGTTTGTGTCTCTGCTCTCAGTTCTTCTGGGTATATACCTAGTAGCGGTATTGCAGGATCATGTGGCAAGTCTATATTAAACTTCTTTAGGATGTGCCAAACAGTCCTGCACAGTGGCTGTACCATTCTACATTCCCACCAACAGTGAATAGCGTTCTCATCTCTCCACATCCTTGCTAACATTTACAGTTTCCCAACTTTTTGATTACGACCAGTCTAATCGGTATGAAATAATATCCCATTGTACTTTTGATTTGCATTTCCCTAATTGCTAGTGATGTTGAACATTTTTTCATGTGTTTCTCTGCTATTTGTATTTTTTCTTTGGACAATTCTCTCCCCCCCGCCCCCTTCCCTTGTTGTTTGTTTGTGCTTGCTGTGTGCTCTGTGTCGATTCACTGTGTGTTCTTCCGTGTCTGCTTGTCTTTTCTCCTTCTTGTCTTTCTCTTTAGGAGGCACCAGGAACCTATCTGAGGGCCTCCGGTGTGGGAGAAAGGCACTCAATTGCTTGAGCCATCTAATCTCCCTGGTCTGCTGTGTCTCTCACTGTCACTCCTCTGCATCTCCCTTCGTTGCATCATCTTGCTGTGCCAGCTCTCTGCTGTGTGGACCACCAGTTCTGCAGCGTGGGCCAGCTTTCCTTCACCAGGAGGTCTTGGGAATTGAACCTGGTGCCTCCCATATGGTAGATGGAAAACTAATCTCTTGAGCCATATCTCTTTCCCTGGACAATTGTCTTTTCAAGTCCTTTGCCCATTTTTTAAATCGGGTAGTTGTCTTTATTGTTGGTTGTATGAATCTCTTTGTATATTGTGGATATTAAGTTCTTATTGGATATGTGATTGTCAAATATTTTGTCCCATTGAATTGACTGCCTTTTCACTCTTTTGACAAAATCCTTTGAGGTACAAAAGTGTTTAATTTTGAGGAGATCCCATTTATTTTTTCTTTTGTTGTTCATGCTTTGGGCATAAAGTTTAAGAAACTACCACCTACCACAAAGATCTTGAAGGTATTTCATACATTTTTTTCTAGGAGTTTTATCGTTTCTGCTTTTATATTTAGGTCCTTGATCCATTTTGAGTTAATTTTTGTAAAAGGTGTGAGATAGGGATCATTTTTCTTTCTTTTGGATATGGCTATCCAGTTCTCCCAGCACCATTTCTTGAATAGACTGTTCTGGCCTAATTGGGAGGGCTTGACCACCTTGTCAAAAATCACTTGACTATAGATGTGAGGGTCTGTTTCTGAGTTCTTGATTCAGTTCCATTGGTCACTGTTTGTCTTTATGCCAATACCATGCTGTTCTTACCACTGCAGCTAGGTAAAATGCTTTATAGCCAGGAAACGAGTCCTCCAACTTTGTTTTTCTTTTTTAAGATTTTTTTTTTTGGATATTCAAGGCCCCTACCCTTACAAGTAAATTCGATAATTGGTTTTTCCACTTCTGCAAAAAGGACTCTTAAGATTTTTATTGGTATTGTGTTGAATCTGTAAATAAGTTTGGGTAGAATTGACATCTTAAGGATATTAGTCTTCCAATCTGTGAACACAGAATGTCTTTCCAATTATTTAATTCTTCTTCAGTTTCTTTTAGCAATGTTTTGTAGTTTTCTGAATATAGATCCTTTCTGTCCTTGGTTAAGTTTATTCCTAAATATTTGATTGTTTAATTGCTATTATAAATAGAACTTTTTTTCTGATTGCCTCAGATTGCACATCAGTAGTGTATAGATGTGCTATTGATTTTTGTGTATTAATCTGTATCCCTCCACTTTGCTGAACTTGTCTATTCTAGTAGCTTTGTTATGGGTTTTTCAGGAGATTCTAGATATAGGATCATATCATCAGCAAATAGTGAAAGTTTTTCTTCTTCCTTTCCTTTTTGGGTGCCTTTTATTTCTCCATCTACCCTAATTGCTCTAACTAGAACCTCTAGCACAATATTAAATAACAGTGGTGACAGTGGGTGTCCTTGCCTTGTTCCTGATCTCAGTGGGAAAGCGTCCAGATTTTCACCATTGAGTACTATGCTAGCTGTAGGTTTTTCTTATGTGCACTTAACCGTGTTGAGAAAGCTTCCTTCTATTCCTATCTTCTTTGTTTCTCTCCCCTTACATCCCCCTTCCCCCCGTTGTCTGCTCTCTGTGTCCATTCGCTGTGTGTTGTTCTGTGTCCACTTGCATTCTTGTCAGCAGCACCAGGAATCTGTGTCTCTTTTTGTTGTGTCATCTTGCTATGTCAGCTCTCCATGTGTACAGCGCCACTCCTGGGCAGGCTGCGCTTTTTTCGCATGGGGCGGCTCTCTTTACAGGGCACACTTCTTGTGCATGGGCCTCCCCTACACAGGGGACACCCCTGCGTCGCTCGGCACTCCTTGTGTGCATCAGCACTGTGTGTGGGCCAGCTTTCCACACAGACCAGGAGGCCCTGGGTTTGACCCTGGACCTCCCATATGGTAGGCAGATGCTGTATCAGTTGAACCAAATCCACTTCCCTCTATGACTATCTTTTGGAGTGTTTTTATCAAGAAAGGGGTGCTGTATTTTGTCAAATGCCTTTCTGCATCAATTGAGAGGATCATGTGATTTTTCGTCTTCAATTTATCAATGTGGTTTATTACACTAATTGATTTTCTTGTGTTGAACCACTCTCACATACCTGGAATAAAACCCACTTGATCGTGATGTATAATTCTTTTAATGTGCTTTGAGATTCTGTTTGCAAGTGTTTTGTTAAGGATTTTTGCATCTATATTCATGAGAGATACTGGTCTGTAATTTTCTCCTTTTTTTGTAATATCTTTATTGGTTTTGGTATTAGAATGAGTTTGGTAGCGTTCTTTTCTGTTCAGTGTTTTGGAATAGCTTGAGCAAGATTGGCATTATGTCAACTTTGAATGGTAAAATTCACCTGTGAAGCCATCTAGTCCCAGGCTTTTCATCTTTTGGAGGTTTTTGATGACTTTCAATTCTCTTCACTTGTGGTTAGTTTGTTGAGGTCTTCTCTTTCTTTTAGGGTCAGTGTAGGTGGTCTGTATGTTTCTAGGAATCTGTCCATCTCCTCTATATTGTCTAGTTTTTTGGCATATGGTTGTTAATAGTATCCTCTTATGATCTCTTTTATTTCTGCAGGGTCAGTTGTAATGTCCCCTCTCTCATTTCTGATTTTATTTATTTGCATCTTCTCTCTTTTTTTCTTTGTCAATCTAGCTAAGTGTTTATTGATTTTGTGGATCTTCTCAAAGAACCAACTTTGGTTTTGTTGATTCTCTATTGTTTTTTTCCTCTCTCAATTTCATTTGTTTCTGCTCTAACCTTTACTATTTCTTTTCTTTGGCTTGGTTTGGGATTAGTTTGCTCTTCTTTTTCTAGTTCCTCCAGGTTTGCAGTTAGATCTTCAATTTTAACTCTTTATTCTTTTTTTGCTATGAGCATTGAGGGCTATACATTTTCCTCTCAGCACTGCTTTTCAGTATCCCATTGGTTTTGATATGTTTGTTCTCATTTTCATTCATCTCAAGATATTTGCTGAATTCTCTTGCAATTTCTTCTTTGACTTACTGATTATTTAAGAGAGTGTTGTTTAATCTCCATATATTTATGAATTTTTCCTTTTTCCATCCATTATTGATTTCTAGCTTCATTCTGTTATGATCAGAAAAGGTGTTTTGTATAATTCCAGTCTTTTTAAATTTATTGAGAATTGTCTTGTGACCCAACATATGGTCTATCTTGGAGAAGGATCCCTGAACACTTGAAAAGAAAGTATATCTTGCTGTTTTGGAGTACAGTGCTCTATAGATATGTTATGTCTAGTTCATTTATTATATTAGTCAGGTTCTTTGTTTCCTTATTGATCTTCTGTCTAGATGGTCTATTGATGAGAGTGATGTTTTGAAGTCTCCAACAATTATTATAGAGGTGTCCATTTCTCTCTTCAGTTTTATCAGTGTGTGCCTCATGTATCTTGGGGCACTCAGGTTAGGTACATAAATATTTAGTATACTTATTTTTTTCTTGGTGAATTGCTCCTTTTATTAATATGTAATGACCTTCTACATCCCATACAACAGTTTTGCATTTGAAATCTTATTTTTTCCAATATTAGTATTGCTACTCCAGCTCTTTTTTGGTTACTATTTGCATGGAATATTTTTTCTATCCTTTCACTTATAATCTGATTGTGTCCTTACATCTGAAGTGGGTCTCCTTTAAAAAACATGTAGGTAGCTTATGTATTTGTATCCTTTCAGTCTGTGTCCTTTGATTGGGATATTCAAGCCATTAACATTCAGTGTTATTACTGTAAAGGTATTGTTTACTCCATCTATTTTTTCCTTTGGCTCTCTCTTGTCATATCATCCTATCATCTGTCTTATCCTTTAATTTACCCTTCCTAAATAATTTTAATTTCTACACTCTTCTCCAAATCTCTTGCCCTTGTTTTTTCCTTTTAGGCTGCAGTATGCCCTTTAGTATCTCTTGTAATTCTGGTCTTTTGGTACATATTCTATCAGTTTTTTTTAGTCTGTGAATACTTGAACTCACCCTCATTTTTTTTTTAATAAAATTTTTTTTTTGCTATTTATATATATTAAAGATTTATTTATTTTTTATTTATTTCTCTCCCCTTCCCGCCCCCCCCCCCCCCCCCCCCAGTTATCTGCTCCCTGTGTCCATTCACTGTGTGTTCTTCTGTGTCCACCTGCATCCCTATCAGTGGCATTAGGAATCTACGTCTCATTTTGTTGTGTCATCTTGCAGCATCAGCCCTCTGTGTGTACGGTGCCATTCCTGGGCAGGCTGCACTCTTCTCGCGCTGGGTGACTTTCCTTACTGGGTGCACTCCCTTCGCGTGGGACTCCCTTATGCAGGGTGGCACGGCACTCCTTGCGTGCATCAGCACTGTGCGTGGGCCAGCTCACCACACAGGTCAGGAGGCCCTGGGTTTGAACATTGGACCTCCGATGTGGTGGGCAGACGCCCTATCTGTTGGGCCAAATCCACTTCCCTGCAATGTATTTTTATTGAAATATATCATTCATACATGAACACACATAAAAAATAAGTGTACCTAGAGTGCCTACAGCTGAAAGTAGGAGGATTGCATCCAGTATCCATGTGGAATCTGAGCCTCCTCTTGACATAGAGGTGCAACGGACACAACCAATCCAAGGTCCACAGAGAAAAGGTGGCATTGGAGTGGGGAAAAGTGACCATGGTGGCTGATGGGGATGGGGAATGGCAGGAAGAGATGAGATGTGGAGGCGTTTTTGGGACTTGGAGTTGCCCTGGATGGTGCTTCAGGGGCAATCACCGGACATTGTAAATCCTCCCAGGGCCCACTGGATGGAACATGGGAGAGTATGGGCTATGATGTGGACCATTGACCATGAGGTGCAGAGATGCCCAGAGATGTACTTACCAAATGCAATGGATGTGTCATGATGAAGGGAGTGAGTGTTGCTGTGGGGGTAGTGGTGGGGTGGGGGTGGTGAGGTTGAATGGGACCTCATATTTTTTTAATGTAATATTTTTACAAAATGAATAAAATTAAAAAAAAAAAGTATAGTAAAGATTGTGAACTTACAAAATAAACATATATAAAATCACACAGGGTTCTCATACATCACCCCTTCACCAACACTTGGCATTGTTGTGAAACATTTGTTACAAACTGTGCAAGGGCATCGTCAAAATATTACTACCAACTATAGTCCTTGTCTTACATTTGGTGTATTTTTCCTCAACCCACACCATTTTTTTTAAAAAATCTATTTTTGTTACAGATGTTGTAAACTTGCAAAATAATCATACAGATGTGTAGATTTCCCATATAACACCACATCATGGTGGAACATTTGTTACAGATTATGAGATAGTATCATCCAGACTATTACCACCAATCATGGTCCATAGAATACATTTGGCACACTTTTTCCATACACCTCTATTATCAACACAGTACATCCTTGGCATTGATACAAAAATGTTATAGTACCGCTGTTAACCACAGTATATAGGTCACACCAATTATAGTTTTCCCGTGTTTCTCCATATTCCCATCACCGTGGAATAGTGATGTACATTTGCTCTAGCTCACAGAAGAACTCTCTTGCATTTGTACCCTTAACCACTATCCTCATCCACCTCTGGGTTCACTGTGTTATTCAGTCCCTAGATTATTCTTTAGCTTTCTTTCACCCTCATTTTTGAAGGACAGTTTTGCCAGATACAGAATTCTTAGCTGGCAGTTTTTCTTTTTCAGTGCCTTAAATACATCATACCACTTACTTGTCTCCATGGTTTCTGATGAGTGGTTTGTACTTAATTCTAGAGTTTCCCTTGTATGTGATGTTTTGTTTTTCTCTTGCTGCTTTCAGAATCCTGTTTATCTCAGATATTTGTCATTTTGAATAGTAGGTGTTTCGGGGTAGGTCTGTTCAGATTTATTCTGTTTGGGTGTGTTGTCCTTCTTGGATATTGATATTTATGACTTTCATAAGATTTGGGAAGTTTTTGGTCATTATTTCCTCAAATATTCTTTCTCCCCTTTTTCCATTCTCCTTTCCTTCTGGGATACCAGTTATGTGAATGTGTGTATGTTTCTCGTCATTCAGGTCCCTGAGACTCTGTTCCATGTTTTCCATTCTCTTCTCTTTTCTCCTGTCTTTTCCAGTTCAGATGTTCTGTCTTCAGAATCACTAATTCTGTCTTCAAGCATTTCAGATCTGTTCTTATGTGCCTCAAATGTATTTTCAATCTCATCCATCATGTCTTTCATTTGCATAAGGTCTGTTAATTTTTTAGCAGGCTTTCAAATTGTTCTTTATGCTCACTCAGTGTCGTCTTTTTGTGTTGTTTTTTTGTTTGTTTGTTTTTTATTCATTTTTTAAAAAATATTACATTCACCCAGTGTCTTCTTCACCCTCCCCACTCCCCGTGATGTCTCCTGTGTCTGTTTGCTTATTGCCTTTGCTTGTTGTCTGGTCACTGTTTTTTGCTCTTTGTCAGCTTGCTGTGTTTGTTTTTTCTTCAGGAGGCACTGCAAACTGGGGACCTCCCATAGGAGGTGGCACTCAACTGCCTGAGCCACAGCCACTCCCCCAGTGTCTTTTTTTTTTTTTTTTTTTGAGGTTCCAAGGTTGGGGATTGATTCTGGGACCTTGTATGTGGGAAGCCGGAACTCAACCACTGAGCTACATTGGTTTGCTAGTGTCTTCTTAATATCCTTTATTTCTTTAGTTATATTTTCTCTAAATCCTTTGAAGTGATGTAGAAGAGTTGTCTGATTATTACTGAATGTCTTAAATCTTGTAGCTCTTCAGGATATTTGGTTAGTTCTTTTGGCTGGGCCATCTCCTCCTGTTTCCTAGTATGGCTTGAACTTTTTTGCTGATGTCTAGGCATCTGAATATATTGGTGAATATACTCTGCTAGACAGTTTCTCTTGCCTATTGTTTTTTTTTTCCACAGCTCTTCTTTTATGTTTGGTTCAGCTTATTCTAAGTCTTTAAAATTGCCTGGCCTAAGTCATCAAAATCAGGCCAGGGATTCCCTAGTGGTGGGCAGATTTTCTCCCAGGGGTAGGACACAGAGAGAATGGAGACATTTTTGTCCATGCAGTTTCCAGACCCACCAGCAGATGGCCCTCGTCAGCGCATCATTCCACAAGGTGTTTCAGTCTCAGTTTCCTGTGTTTCTGTGTTGGATCTCCAGATCCGGGATTCAGAGCAGGCTCTGCTGCCGAGTTCACTGAAGAAACGCACCCTGATCTTCTCTCCCTGTTTCCTCGAGACAGCTGACAGGGAGAAAGATGTCTGTCCCTTCTCAGTGGGCTGCAGTGAGCCAGGGTTTTACCTCAGCTTAATATCTTGGGGTGGGGGAGGGGCTCCCGCGGGGCTTGGTAACTCACGGTGGTTGTTTCTCTTCTTGGAAATTGACTTTCTAGTGGCTGACACTTCCAGGATGCTGTTTATCTTCCTTTGTGTGTCGTCTTTCTATTGAAAAATTTCAAATACATAAAAATACATGGAAAACAATATAACAAACACCCCTGTACTCACCATGAAGATTTAATAAACAATAACATTGTTTCATATTTCCATTAAGCCTCCTTTGTATCTCTTTTCTAATCTTGCTTTCTTTTCTCCATCCCCAGAGGTAAAGTTGTAGATTTTTGTTAAAGTTGTAGATTCTTTCTATCTTGTTTTCATACTTGTAATATTATGCATATATTTGTTTTGAAACCTAAATTGTATCTTGCTGTGCTTTTCATTCTGCACTTCCCTTTTTTACTTGCCTTTTTTTTAGACTTATCTTCGTCAATACGAGTTCATTAATTTCAACTATAGTATAGTAATATTCCATTACAGAAAGGTCATAATTTATCCATTCCTCTACTTATTCTTTCCAGTCTGTTGCTATTACAGACAGAATTGTGGTGAACATCCTTGTATTTGTCTCCTTATATTCATGTGAAGCTGGGTTTCTTTAGCAGGGGTTTGTAACCTTTTTTGTTCCATGCACTGCTTTGCCAATCAGGTGGAAACCATGGACCCCTTACTAAGTCCACACTATTCTGTGGATTATTTAATAAGCATATCACACCCATACACCAACATGTCCCCACAAGAATAATGTTTTATTTTTTGAATTTCAATTCAGCTCACAGACTCATTAAGAACCCCTGCCCTAGGGTATGCTCATTCTGCAACTTTTTTGAGAACTTGCTATGTACCAGGCATTGTTCATCATTGAACAAAACAATAATTCCTGCTCTTGGGGAGCTTAAGTGAAGTAGGATTATTGGATTGTGAAGTATTTGAATCTTTGCTCATTCAACAATTATTTATTTACCTTATTGTATACCAGGTACTTAGTCTAGGTGACAGAGATATAGGAATTACCAAAACAGAGTTTCTACATTTGTTGAACTTATGATCTAGTGTGAGAGATAAACAGACATGAGGTATATTGTCAGGTAGGAGTGAATGCCACAAACAAAATGAAAGCAGGACCCAGGGATTTCTACCTTAGATGGGTGCTGATAGAGGACCTTTCTGAAGAAGTGACATTTGATTAGAGACTTGAATGGAATGGAGGCATGGATGACTCTGTGGCGTGAGTCTTTTAGCTGAGGAATAGCAAATGCAGAGGCTTTGAGGAAAGAGAAGAAAGGCAGGGAACTCATTGTCACCCGATTGTACTGAACCACAGGAGGTTGGTTGGAGATGAGGTGGAAAGGTAGATATCCAGGGGCCAGATCATCTGGGACTTTCACAGTTTCCCAAGGATTTTAGATTTTATTTTAAGTGTGACTGATTAGCGAGAGATATTATGGTTAGGTCTTGGATTAGAGCAAGAGATAGAGCAGTAGAAATGGTTGAAAGGTATTAGATTTTGGATGTGTTTTAAAAGTAGTACCTACAGAATTTTCTGATGGTTTGGATGTAAGGAATCAAAGAAAGAGAGGAAAGCAAGGATAACTCCACATTTTTTTTTTATTGAGCCAAAATATTGACTTGGTAGTATCATTTATTCAGTTGGAGAGTACTAAGGAGGAATCATCTTGAAAATTTACATTTGAAATGCCTATTAGATATCACAGACATTTGGCATTAGATAATAAATTGCAGTGCAAAATAGTTATCCCAGCTTTATATGATCCATTTGGGTGAACTCCAGATGGGATACCAGCAGGAGACAGTGTGTTTCACTGCTAAGCTGTTGAAATTCAGTGAAAATCCAGTGTACTTAGGGAAACTGCCATTTAAAAAGAATTCTTAATTCTTTTGTGTAAAATTGACTGATTTGTCATGAAGTAAATTCTGTAAATTAGGTTTATTAAATTTATGTTTTTGTACTTGAGTTTTCTTCAGTTGAGATTTATTAATGTTTGTTTTGTTTTGTTTCTTTATTTCAGATGCTGGATCTGGTGTGGAAGAAGTGGAATTAAGCTGGGAGGATTATCTAGAAGAAACAGGGTCCACGGCAGTTCCCTATGGGTCTTTTAAACATGTAAGCAAGAACTGTATTTGCTTTACAGATTATATCCTTTTCCTTTGAATCACTATAGTATCATTAGAAGTTTAGAGTTAATTTAAGTTGGGACATTTCAAATAATTTGAATGCTTTGCCTCTTTCCTTCCACCTACTACATCATTAAGAAAACTTGACATATTATGCAACCCTTTTTGTTTTTTTTTTAAATTTTCTGCCACTCAATGCAGGACTTATCTTTTTGACCGATTATTAATTTTCCTTTATTTTTGTCAAAGAACCTTCTCGTAAATGGGAAAAAAAAGGTTTTATTTTCTTAGATTTCATTTTGTAGCATTTTAGGACTATTGGTTTTCTCATTGAATGTAATTTTAATAACATTGTTCATTTTTCCTCACTTTGTGCAGAAACATAAGTAATGTCTTAAATTGGGTCACATTACTGACTTCTGCAGCACAGTTTTTTGTTCTAAAAGGCCTGTTTTATACTTTGTCAAGAGACAGACAAAATATTTGTCCTATGTTATATGAGAAAATTCTTCAACTTTTGTTAGTAATTTATAGCTACACTTTAAAAAAATGTTATTCACCCTCAAGGGCCCCTGAATGCTCATGATGTTATTGATCCTAAAACTACTTATTTCCTATTCAACAGGCCATTATTTGTGAAGATATGAATGCTCCCATAGCTTGTGATTTTGTGAAGTTGGTTATAAGTTGAAGAGTCCTGCTATTTTTAGTTCATCTTCATTTAAACATCAATCATCTTAATTGTCATTTTTGATTATTTCTTAGTTCATTTATGTGTCTCTTAAGTTGATGTGGTGACAATTAGGCATTTCAGTTAAGGATTTCATTTTATATTGCTTGGCCAATCTTTTGTAATTGTTTTCAATATATTTTTTAACATAATAGAAACAGGATAAACTGCTAGCAGTTAGGTAATGCCTTTGCATTCTTGTTTTTAATGTTATTCCTATTCTGATATATATTCACGTAAGCTTATTATTTATAGTAAAGTACAAATGGAGGATAAATTCCCTTACCAAAATTCTGGTTTTAAAATACCATTTTTTTTAAAGAAGCAGGTGTTGCTCAGTGTGGGAGGTTCCGAGTTGAATCCCTGGTACCTACTAAAAATAAATAAATAAATAGAGTCCATCTTTTCCTCTTTGAATGACAAAGCAACAAAGGTAATGAAAAACAAGCTTAACTTCCTTTGCTTAACTCTCTCATTGTTAAGCATAGGAAATATTTCCAAACCTGAATCACAGTGTATGGTGAACAGCTGCCAAACGTAGTGAAGATTAAGTATGGCTGCAGGAAGATGCTGAGAAGAGGCCCCTGTGGCTGGCAGATCACACACAAAGGTGGTAGAATTCAGCTTTTCAGAGTATTTGTCACACCGTCAAGGGAAAAACAACAATCTCTTGTTTGAGGTAATGGAAATGGATTTGGACGCCACTGAAAAGAATTTTACAGGATCCAGTTTGAAACAAAGTCTTGAGAAGGAAGGCAGGGCAGAAAGAGAAATTACAGATAAACCAGATTTGAAGGGAGGAAGGCTTGAGGAGAGTGAAAAAGCTTTCCTGATGGTACATACTTGGGGGAAGAGAACAGCAGCCTCTATGGGAAATGCACTACTTGTATGCTCAAGAACAAAAAATTTAAACTGCTGGAGGAGGGGATGCAGACCCTCTCAGCCCTACCACATAAGATAGGGGAGTAGAACAGAAAAACCAACTCTCTCTCCTTGGGAGAGAGACAGAAATACATTCTGTGCCCAAAGCATTAGAGATCCCCTACATCTGGGGGAGAGGCGGGATCACTGAGAAGTTGTGGTGCAACCCCGAGACTCAGGGACACAGAGCTTGCCTGAGACCAAGGCTGAACCTCAGAGAATGCTTCTCCCTCCCTCTCCACCACCAGGTTAGTAAGTATTGGGTTAACAGCGGTGTCTTTTGCCTGAAGAGAAGCAATAACATGGAGAGGGGTGTTTTCTGAGGTATGGTCATAAAGGGAAGACCTAAAACTGAGTGTAGAGGAGCAGACTTTGAGGAAAAAGCCCTGGCAATGAGCATATACTCCTAAATTCTAGATGACGTTAGAGGAATTTGAAATCTGTGATGCCCTGAAAATAACCATTGCAACAACAAAATCCCAACCCAACTTCACTCCTGCCTAGATTGACTCAGTGCCACCCCCATCCCCACCCTGCACTGTAGGCTAATGGCTTAACAAAAGAACAAGCATATCTAGTTCCAGTCATAATTATATACTTTTGCCTCAGTCTCACCTGTTTTACACAAGATGACTAGTTTTCAACCAATAATTATGAGATGCATAAAGAAACCAGAAAAAAAACAGCTTACTGTCAAGAGATAAAGCAATCGGTAGAACCGGGCTTAGATATATCTAGACCCAGATGTTGAAACTATCAGATGGGATTTAAAATAACTATGATTAGTATGTTAAAAGCTCTAGTGGAATAGATGAACAACATGCATGACCAAAATGGGAGTTTGAGAAGAGAACTGGAAACTATTAGAAAGAATAAAGTGGAAATAGTAGAAATCAAAAACATGGTAAGTGGAGAAGATAAATGTCTTTGGCAGGCTCCTCAGTGGGATTGACTCAAATGAAGAAAAGATCAGTAATCCTGAAGATAGGGCAATACCAATTACCCAGACTGAAATGCAATGAGAAAAGAGTGGTTAAAAAAAAAACAACCCAAAAAACAGACTAGAACACCCAAAAGCTGCAGGGTAATATCAGAAATTTTGATATATTCTTCATTAGAATCTCAGAAGGAGAAGAGAGTATGTGAAGAAGAGGAGATATTTGAAGAGCCAATGGTGGATATTTTTCCAAAGGAACCATGGTACTAAGACACTCTGAGAACACAAAGCAGGATAAATATTAAACAAACAAAACCCATCCAGATCATATTCAGGAGGCTGAAAACCAAAGAGAAAGAAAATCTTGAAGACCTCCAGTGAAAAAAAGATACATACAGAGGAATAAAGGCAAGGATTATAGGAAAATTCTCTTCAGAAATTATGTAATCCAGAAGACAAGAAGTGTGTGTAAACCAGAAGACAGTGAATGACATCTTTAAATGTTGAAAGAAAGCACCTATCTTTCCAGAGTTCTATATCCAATGAAAATTTCTTCCATAAATGAAGAAGAAATAAAAGACTTCAGGAAAACAGTAATTGAGTGAATTCCTCATCAGCAGGTGTACCCTACAAAAACTATTAAGGGAAGTTCTTAAGGCATAAGGAATTTGGTGCAAGTCAGAAATTTGGATCTACACAAAGAAATAAAAAATGCTAGAAATGACAAATGAAAGTAGGTATAAAGTTCATTTTTTCTTATTTTTAATATTTCTAAAAGATAACAGTTTGAAGTAAATATGTGAGCAATGTATTGTATGTGTATAGTATACGTAAAAGTGAAATACATGACTACAGTAGCACAAAGGATAGAAGGGAGAGATTGAGAGAACACAGTTTAAGATCTCTATGCTACATGTGAAATGCTATTGCATTATTTGTAAATAGAGTGCCATTAGTTAAAGATACATATTGTAAATTCTGAGCACCTATTACTTTTTTTTTAAGATTTTATTTCTTCTTGTTATTTATTTATCCCCCCTCCCCTGTCCGCTTGCCGCTTGCTTGCTGTCTGCTCTCTCTGTCCATCCACTGTACGCTCTTCTGTGTCTGCTTGTCTCCCTTTGTTGAGCGATCCAGCTGTGCCAGCTATCCGCGGGTGCGGGCCACCCTTGCCTACACAAGGAGGCCCTGAGAAGCGAACCCAGGGCCTCCCACATGATAGATGGGAACCCAACCAGTTGAGCCATGTCTGCTTCCCACCCATTACTTTTTAAAAAGAGGTATAAGGCAGGAAAAGGAAAAAAAAGAGAAAGAAGAAGGTATAAATAGAAAACAGGTTGCAGTATGGTAGATTCTAATCCACCCACATCAATAAATATATTAAATATAAATGATCTAAAATGCCAGTTAAAAGCCAGATTGTCATATTTGATTAAAAAGAAAAGATCCAACTCTGTTTACAAGAAACCCAATTTAAATATAAAGACATATGATAAAAGCAAAAAGATGAAAAAAAATGTATGCATACAAACATTAATCAAATGAATTATGAGAGGTAGACAACCAGCAAGATGGCAGTGGAGTAAGACACTCCCAGAGTCAGCTCTTGCTACAGGGCAGTTAGCAAACACCCAGAACTATGTGGAGCTAGCTGAAGCATTAGTTTGGGGGTTCCAGGAGACCAGAAGAGCATCCCGTAACATCCTTGAAGGAGTGGAAGGAGGAGGCTGTGCATCTGCAGAGAAGTCTCATAAGTAGAGTGCTCCATGCCCCAGAGGCTGGTGCCCATCCTCTACTGGAGGCACGAGCCGTCCTGGGAGCTGTCCGTGGCTGGAATTGAAGCTCCACTTCCCAGAAACAGGGGAGGAAGAGATGGTTGGGTACCAACTTCAGCTGCGAATGAGTAAATTCAGTGGGCTAAAGTATATTCCTGGGAACAGCTAAAGTCTGAGCCTGTCCAAGCCAGAAAGAGGTCAGTAGCTGCCATCTTAACTCCACAAGGGGAAGCGGGGCGAACTGAAAATCACAGTCCTGGTAGGAAACAAAGGCTTCTTTCCATCTAGATCAAATTGCACCTCTAGCCTAGGCCCCAGCCCCACCTCCAGCAGGGAGGAAGCTGCTGGGACTTGCACCAGCCTCTTTGGGAGATTACTGGCCTAGTTGCGGAGGCTGGTGATGATCCTACTCTGGTGGCACAAGCTGTCCAGGAGCTGTTCTGTGGCTGGAATTGGAAGCTCCATTTCCTAAAAACGGGAGGAGATGGTTGGCTGCCAATTTCAGCTACTGATTGGTAGACTCGGCTGGCTAAGATATAACCCTGGGAATAGCTGGGTGTGAATCTGCCCAAGTCGGAAAGAGGCTGGCGGCTGCCATTTTGACTCCGCTCCCAGCCTGAGGGGAAGCCAGGCGGACTGAAAATCATAGTGATAGTAGGACCTGCCTACAACCCTAGAGTAGGCTTTAGTCCCACCTCTGGCAAGGAGGAGGGTGGCTTAGCCCTACACCACCATATCCAGGAAGCTGCAGGTACATTTGGCTGGCACAAACTGAATAATCAGAAGTCTACTGGGGCAACTGTGATCATCTTGGACCTGCACTGCATATGTTGCTGCCCACATCTCCAGCTCCATCCCCACCCCAGGCAGGGGAGAAAGGGGCATGAAGCTTCATCAGTTTCTGCGGGCTACTACAGTCTAGACCTGCGAAACTAGAATTATTCTACACAGCTATGACTCTGTCCCTACCTCTGGCAAAAGAGAAAGTTGAGAGAAGCTTCATCAGTCTCTGGGACGATGAGGGCTGCTTGAGCCTCCACAGCTTATAGCACCAATCACATCCTTGGCTCTTACTGCACAACCAGCAAGGGATAAAGGGCAGGAAGCCCTAAACTAAAGAGAAAAGCTGCACCCAGAATAAATACTCTAGTAAGCCAGATGCCAAGACACTAACCAAAAATTACAATCCACACCAAGAAACAGGAAGCTATGGCCAGTTAAAGGAACAAGACAAGCCTCCAGCTGACATAAAGGAGCTGACATAAAGGAGATTGAGACAACTAATCATAGATGTTCAAAAAAATCTCCCTAATAAATTCGATGAGACAGCTCAAGAGATTAAGGATATTAAGAAGACACTGGAGGGAAGCGGATGTGGCTCAACTGATAGAGCATCTGCCTACCATATAGGAGGTCCAGGGTTCAAATCCAGGGCCTCCTGGCCTCTGTGTTATACTGGCCTGTGCACAGTGTTGCTGTGCACAAGGAGTGCCATGCCATGCCACATGGGGGACTCCCATGCGCAAGGAGTGTGCCCTGCAAGGAGAGCCACCCCACGCAAAAAAAGCACAGCCTGCCCACGAATGGTGCTGCACACACAAAGAGCTGACATAGCAAGATGACGCAACAAAAAGAGACATAGATTCCCAGTGCCACTGAGCATGCACACAGACACAGAAGAATGCACAGTAAATGGACACAAGAGAGCAGACAATGGGGGGAGAAGAAATAAATAAGATAAATCTTTAAAAAAAATAAGACACTGAATGAGTACAAAGAAGAATTTGAAAGCATACATAGAAAAATAGGAGATCTTATGGGAATGAAAGGTATAATAAATGAAATTTAAAAAAACATTGGAATCATATAATAGCAGATTTGAGGAGGCAAGAGAAAGAGCTTGAAGAAACAGCCTCTGAAAGTGAGCATACAGAAGAACAGATGAAGAAAAGAATGGAAAAAATTGAACAAGGTCTCACGGAACTAGACGACAGCCAGAGATGTGCAAACATACATGTCATGGGTGTCCCAGAAGGAGAAAAGAAGGGAAAAGGGGCAGAAGGAATATTTGAAGAAATAATAGTAGAAAATTTCCCAACCCTACTAAAGGACATAGATATCCATGTCCAAGAAGCACAATGTACTCCCATACAAAAAAGTGCAGAGAGACCAACTCCAAGACACATACTAATCAGAATGTCAAATGCCAAAGACAAAGAGAGAATTCTGAGAACAGCAAGAGAAAAGCAATGCATAACATATAAGAGATACCCTATAAGATTAAGTGTGGTTTCTTACCGGAAACCATGGAGGCAATAAGACAGTGGTCTGATATATTTAAGATAATACACGAGAAAAACTTACAGGCAAGAATCTTATATCCAGCAAGACTGTCTTTCAGAAATGAGGGTAGGATTAGAATATTCACAGATAAACAGAAAATGAGATAATTTCTAAGCAAGAGACCAAATTTTCAGGAAATACTAAAGGATGTGCTAGAGCCTGAAAAGAGAAGACAGGAGAGAGGGGCCTGGAAAAGAGTCTAGAAATGAAGATTATATCAATAGAAGTAACTAAAAGTGTCAAAAGAGTGGTGAAAATAAAATATGACAGATAAAAGTCAAGTAGTCAGGAATAAACTAACCAACGATGTAAAGCACTTGTATTCAGAAAACTGCAATTCAATGTTAAAAGAAATTTAAAAAACCTAAATGACTGGAAGAACATTCCATGCTCATGGATTGGAAGACTAAATATCATTAAGATGTCAATTTTAATCAAATTGACATACAGATTCAATGCAATCCCAATAAAAATTCCAACAGCATTAAAAAAAATTGAAAGCACGATTATCAAATGTATTTGAAAGGTTAAGGGGTGCTGAATAAAAAGGAAAAGTGAACCCTCATCTCCAGACTTTAAATCATATTACTTAGCTTTAGTGGTAAAAACAACATGGTACTTGCATAAAGACAAACACATTGACCAATGGAACCAAATTGATGGTTCAGAAACCGACCCTCACATGTATGGTCAAGCAATTTTTGACTAGCTTGTCAAACCCACACAGCTTGGGCAGAACAGTCCGTTCAGCAATATGGTGCTGAAAGAACTGGATATCCATAGCCGAAGGAAGGAAAGAGGACCCCTATCTCACACCTTATTCAAAAATTAACTCAAAAGGGATCAAATACCTAAAAATAAAAGCAAGAACCATAGAACTCCTAGAAGAAATTGTAGGTAAATACCTTCAAGACCTGAATAGTAGGTGATGGATTCTTAAAGGAGGTAAGAGAAGGACTGAGATGGACTACTGATGTTTAATGTATGTAGAAGTTTTAATTAGCATTACTGTAAAAGTGTGGAAATGTATAGAATGGATAGTAACAAATAGTGAGTAACAGCTAGTTTCTAAATGGGGATGGGCTGAAAATGGTAGTCTAGGTTTGTAAATGCCAAATGACAGAATGCTAGAGAATAATCTAGGAACTGAATAGCACAGTAAACCAAGAGGTGGATGAGAATTGTGGTTGATGGTACAGATGCAAGAGTGTCTTTTGTGAACTAGAGCAAATGTACATCACTACTGGAGGGTGTTGGGAATGCATGGGAAAAATACAACTGGAGTGATCTGTGGACTGTGGTTAGCAGTAATAATATAATATTCTTGCATCTATGCAAAAGATGTACTATGTTGATAATGAGGCAGTATGGAAGTTGTGAGCCAAATGTACACTATGGACGTGATAACAATTAGATGATATTATCTTACCTGTAACAAGTGTTCCACCAGTGTGGTGTGTTGGTGGGGGGGGAGTTGTTTGGGAATTCTGCACATGCACATAATTGTTTCTATAAGTTTACAACTTCTGTCATAAAAAATACATATTTAAAAAACAATAATAGCGTGGGTTGGGGGGGAAACACCAAATGTAAGATAAGGACTATAGTTAGTAGTAAGATTTTGACAATACTTTTTCATAATTTGTAACAAACATCTCACGACAATGCAAGATGTTGGTGGAGGGTTGATGTGTGGGACCCCTGTATGATGTTATGCTTGTTTGCTTTGTGAGTTCACAACTTTTACTATACACTTAATTGTTTATGTATGTTCATATATAAATGATACAAAGATAATAATAATAGGGAGGGTTGGGGAAAAAATACTTCGGTTAGTAGTAATATTTTGACAACGCTCTTTAGTCATTAGTTAAAAAGGTTTAACAACAATGTAAGGTGTTGGTGGTAGAGTGAGTTATGAGAGTCCTGTATGATGTTATATATGTTTGTTCTGTAAGTTCACAACTACTACTATACACTTCTTGTTTATGTATGTTTGTGTGTGGGTGATATATTTCAAGAAAAAAAAAACTGACAAAAAGTAGGCTTCAGAGCAAGGACTCTTACCAAGGACAGAGAAGGGCATTATATAATTATAAAAAGGTCATTTTACCAAGAATACATAATGATCCTAAATGTGTAGGCATCTGTGGCAGTTTGAGATTATTTATGAATCCCCCAAAGAGATTATGTAAACTGATCTATTCCTCTGGTGTGATGCCCTTTGATAGTACTAAATTAAGAGGTTTTAGGTTTTCTTGATAAAATCAATTTAGGGCTTCTGATTCAACCACATCAGTAGCGTGTGACTCAGGTTGTGTCCCTGCCCCCTTGGTGGGTGGATGTAAACGTACACTCTTTAAGTAGACACATGGAAGAGGAAAGACTTTGTCATTTTTAATCTGGGAACCACAGGAGAGTCGAGCCATTCGCCTAATAGTTTGCAGCTGCAGAAACTCTGTTTTCTGCAGCTGCAAACTATGAAGGCCCAGAAAGAAATGAGCCCTTGCCAGAGACTGATAGAGGAAGCCCTGAGAGACCAGGCAGATACCAGGGACCATCTTGCTTTAACATGTGGCAGCTAACTTTGGTGAGAAAACAACCTTGAGTTGGACTCTTTAGGGCCATATAACAGTAAGCTTCTACCCCAAAGAAATATCCTTTATAAAAGCCAACAGATTTCTGGTACTTTATATCAGCACCCCTTTCACAGACCAATACAGCATCTAGCAACCACTTCAAAATACTTGAAGCAAAAATTGGTAGAACTGAGAAGAAAAATATACAAATCGGCAATTATAGTAGAGTTCAGCTCTCCTTTCTCAGTATTCACTAAACAAGTACACATAAAATCAGCAAAGATACAGAAGACCTGAATAACACTATCAACTATCTTAGCCTAAGTGACATTTATGGAACACTCCACTTAACAAAAGCAAATATAAATACATAAATATATAAAGAATATGCATTCTTTTCAAATGCATATGGATTATTCACCAAGATATACCATGTTTTGGAACATAAAACAAACCTTAACAAATTTAAAAGAAATGAAATCATACAAATTATGTTCTCAAGTTGTAATAGCATAATTTAATTAGAAATCAGTAATAGAAAGATGTCTGGAAAACCCCACAAATATTTAAGCAACACACTTTTTTTTTTTTTTTTTTAATTTATTCCCCACCCTCCCCCACCAGTTGTCTGCTCTCTGTGTCCATTTGCTGTGTGTTCTTCTGTGACCACTTCTATCCTTATCAGCGGCACTGGGAATCTGTTTCTTTTTGTTGTGTCATCTTCTTGTGTCAGCTCTCCGTGTGTGTGGCGCCATTCTTGGGCAGACTGCACTTTCTTTCGCACTGGGCGGCTCTCCTTATGGGGTGCACTCCTTGCATGTGGGGCTCCCCTACGCGGGGGACACCCCTGCATGGCAGGGCACTCCTTGCGCGCATCAGCACTGCACATGGGCCAGCTCTGCACAGGTCAAGGAGGCCTGGGGTTTGAACCGTGGACCTCCAATGTGGTAGGCAGATGCCCTATCCATTGGGCCAAGTCTGCTTCCCTACACACTTTTAATTAACCCATGTGTCAAAGAGAATTTAGAAAATATTTTCAATTGAATGAAAATGGGTCACAACATCAAAATACAGTGCCTACCGCACAGCACTGCCACGTACAAGGAGTGCTATGCCACGGAGGGGTGTCCCCTGCGTAGGGGAGCCCCATGCGCAAAGAGTGCGCCCTGCATTAAGCTACCCCACACAATAAAAGCACAGCCCACTCAGGAGTGGCGCCGCACACACAAAGAACTGACGCAGCAAGATGATACAACCAAAAGAGACACAGATTCCCAGTGCTGCCAAGAATGCAAGGCGACACAGAAGAACACACAGTGAATGGACTCAGAGAGCAGACAATGAGAGGGGGAGGAGAGAGAAATAAATAAAATAAAAATCGTAAAAAAAAAAATACAGTGCCTAGAAGGAAATATGTAGTAATAAATAGTTACATTAAAAAATGAGATCAAATGAATAATCTAAATTTCCACCTTAGGAAACTAGAAAAAGAAAGAGCAAATTAAACTCAAGTATAAGGAAGTAAATAAAAAGATAAAAGCAAAAATCAATTAAATTGAGAGCAAACTGATTAGAATGTTTACGTGGAAAGGCAGAAAACCCAGAATAGCTACCACAATACTGAAGAAGAATGAGGAAGACACTGTCCAATTGCAAGGCTTAGGATAAAGCTGTAGTACTCAAGATAGTGAAAGAATGGTGAAAGAACCGACCAGTAGATCAGTGGAACAGGGTAGTGAGCCCAGAAATAGACCCCCACACAATTATTACCAAGTTGAGGGGCTAGCCCCCAACTTGTTTTAAGATGAGTGAAACCTTTGTTTGCTAAACCTTATGAGAAGGAAAATTACAAATGTGTCATTCATGAAGATAGATGCAAAATTAACCCCTTTACAAAATAATAAGTGGAATGTAGCTGTATTTAAAAAGAATAATACATGAGTAATAAGTTGATTATTCTAGGAATGCAAGGTAGTTTACTATAAAGTCAACTAGTATAATTCCCCATAGTAACAGAATAACAGAGGGAAAAAAATTCACATGGTCATCTCAATACTTAACAGAAAACTTATTGATAGGATTCATTACCCTCTCATGATAAAAAATCTGGCTGTAGATGAGAATTTCCTTAATTGAATAAAGGATATCTATGAAAAAATCATCTTGCTGCATCAGTCTCCATGTTCTAGACAATACATTAAACAAAGAAAAGCTGATAACGTGAAAGAAAGAAAAAAAAGGGCGTTTTTTGCAGATAATGAAAGAACTTGCAGATATATTATTAGAATTAATGAGCAGTTTTAGTACGCTTACTGGAAACAGTCAGTATAAAGTTATTTTTCTGTATATCAGCAACAACAAAAAAAGGAAATTGAAAGATACTTTTTATAATAACATCAAAAAAGTAAATGCCAGGAAACGGACTTGGCCCAGTGGTTAGGGCATCCGTCTACCACATGGGAGGTCCCCAGATCAAACCCCGGGCCTCCTTGACCCGTGTAGAGCTGGCCCATGTGCCATGCTGATGCGCGCAAGGAGTGCCCTGCCACACAGGGGTGTCCCCCGCGTAGGGGAGCCCCACGCGCAACGAGTACGCCCGTAAGGAGAGCCGCCCAGCGCGAAAGAAAGTGCAGCCTGCCCAGGAATGGCGCCGCCCACACTTCCATGCCGCTGATGACAACAGAAGCGGACAAAGAAACAAGATGCAGCAAACAGACACAGAGAACAGACAACCCGGGGGAGGGGGGGGGGTGGGATTAAATAAATAAATCTTTAAAAAAAAAAAAAAAAGTAAATGCCTGGGAATATATGCAACAAAAATTCCAAAGAAACAACTCCACCCCATTTTATTTTAAAGACCAAAATAAATGGAGCGCTCTATCTTGTTTCATGGATTGGAAGACTCATACATGGTAAGTTCTCGCAAATAGGTCTGTATATTTACTGCAGCCCAAATCAAATACCAGAATCTTTTTTTAGTAGAAATGACAAGCTGATTCTAAAACTTATATGAAAAAATATATAAAGGACTAAGGATAGTCAGACACACCTAATGAATAAGACAAAATGAGAAGACTTTCTGTACTGAATTTCACATTTAAGACAGTATAGGGAAGTGGATTTGGCTCAATTGATAAAGCATCCGCCTACCACATGGGAGGTCCAGGGTTCAAACCAAGGGCCTCCTGACCCGTGTGATGAGCTGGCCCGCACGTAGTGCTGATGCACACAAGGAGTGCCATGCCACGCAGGGGTGTCCCCTGTGTAGGGGAGCCCACGTGCAAGGAGTGCACCTCGTAAGGAGCGCTGCCCCATGCAAATAAAGCTCAGCCTGTCCAGGAGTGGCGCTGTGCACATGGAGAGCTGATGCAGCAAGATGACGCAATAAAAAGAGACATAGGGTCTGATGAGTCTCTACTCACAGACCCCCTGATCCCTTTCCCTTTCCCCTCCCCCTCCCCTCCCCCTCCCCTCCCCCTTCCCCTTCCCCTTCCCCTCCCCTTCCCCTCCCCCTCCCCTCCCCTTCCCCTCCCCTCCCCCTCCCCCTCCCCCTCCCCTTCCCCTCCCCCTCCCCCTCCCCTTCCCCTCCCCCTCCCCCTCCCCTTCCCCTCCCCCTCCCCTCCCCCTTCCCCTCCCCCTCTTTCTCTTTCTTTTATTCCTGATACCTTTTGGGTCCAAATCCCCAACAACTGGGGCCCGAAGAAGTCAGTGAGTCTTCCAAATTAGTATCAGGAACCGCAGAAAAGACCTCATTGAGGGTCATGTGTGACATCCAAAGCAGTGTGACTCGAGTCTTCTTTTAGGTGCATCCATACAGGATGTGGACAAGTTGCTAATAAAAGCTCACCTGAAATGTGGGTGATATGTTAATCCAAAACCTATCTGGTAATCAGGCAAAGACTTAACAAAGAAAATAGTTTTCTTTGATAAAAGCACCATTTGACTCCCCACCCTGTATGAAAAGAACTTCAAAATCTTGTTCGAGGGTCAGGTTTGAAACAGAAAGCTCCCAAGTCCAGCCGGCCATCAATAAACCAATTTTCCTTCTCAAAAAAAAAAAAAAAAAAAAGACACAGGTTCCCAGTGCTGTTGACAAGAATGCAAGTGGACAAAGAAGAACAAACAGCAAATGCACACAAAGAGCAGACAACCAGGGGGAGGGGGGGAAATAAGTAAAAAGATTCTTTCAAAAAAAAAAAAAGACAGTATAGTGCTGCTGTAAGGAAAGACAAATCAGAATCATGTTAAAAGGGATACTTGATTTATGATAAAGGTGGCTGTTTATAATGGTGGGGAAGGGTACTGAGTCAATTGTATATGCATATGGAAGTAGAGCCTGCCCCCAACCTAATATACCCAAAGATGAATTCCAGGTGGATATTAGTTCTAAGTATGAAAGACTTCTAGAAAATAATATAGGATAATGTATCTTTATAACCTCTAGGGATTTGGAAAAATTTGTTTAAAGATATAGGAAAAACTCGTTATTTTAAAGAAAAATTGATAAGCTGCATTAAAATTAAGAACTTCTTTATATCAAAACATGTCATCAGGGAAACGGACTTTGGCCCAGTGGTTAGGGCGTCCGTCTACCATATGGGAGGTCCGCGGTTCAAACCCCGGGCCTCCTTGACCCGTGTGGAGCTGGCCATGCGCAGTGCTGATGCGCGCAAGGAGTGCCCTGCCACGCAAGGGTGTCCCCCGCATGGGGGAGCCCCACGCGCAAGGAGTGCGCCCGTGAGGAAAGCCGCCCAGCGTGAAAAGAAAGAGCAGCCTGCCCAGGAATGGCGCCGCCCACACTTCCCGTGCCGCTGACGACAACAGAAGCGGACAAAGAAACAAGACGCAGCAAATAGACACCAAGAACAGACAACCAGGGGAGGGGGGGGAAATTAAATAAATAAATAAATCTTAAAAAAAAACCATGTCATCAAAAGAGTGATATTTGTAATGCATGTAACTGGACAAAGAACTGATAACTAAAATATAGACTCAGTAGAAAAATGGGCAAGAGATTTGAACAGGCCTTTCCCAAAAGAAGAAATCTAAATGACTAATAAATGTAAAGGTTCTCAACTTCATTACCAATCAGGCAAATGAAAATTAAAATCACCATGAGATACATGACACACATGCAAAATGATTAAAATTAGAAAGACTGAAAATACCAATGCTATTAGAATTTTGGAGCCAACAGGATTTCTTATATGCTATAGGAAAAGTGAATTGATATAACCACTTTGGAAGACAGTTTGGGTGTATCTGTTAGAGAAATTCATGTATATGGGCATCAGAAGACAAATACAAAAATGTTAATGAAAGCATTAACTGTAGCTTCCCAAAACTGCAGATTATTCAAAACACATAGAATTTAGAATGAACTACGGATATTCATATAAGTGAATACTACACAGCAAAGAAATGTTAACATGTGACAGCCTGAATAAACCTCTGAAGTGGTGTTTGCAAAAGAAGAATTTCGATACTGTCTAATTCCACTAACTTAAAGTCAAAACACAGGCAATGTTAACCAGAGAATTAAAATTCAAGATTGTGATTAACCTTCCGGAAGACAGCAGGGTGGTAATGAAATGGGGGCAGAAGTTCTACACAGAATTTGAAACATTCTGTCTCTGGCTTTCTCCTTTTCAGGATGTCATTGTCACTTTTAAGTTATTGTGTTACTACATTGCTTTCAGTGGCCATACTTCCCATAGCCTCTTTCAGTGCATTACAGTTCTTCCTCTTTCTTTGTCTTTCATGATCTTGACACTTTTGAAGAGTACTTGTCATTATATTTTAGAATATTTCTACGATTTGGGGTTTTGTTTTTTTTCCATGATTAGATTGAGGGTAATGCATTTTTGTCAATAAATTTTTCTTTCCTTTGATCATTTGGTTAAGGTGGTGTTTGCCGGGTCTTCATGGTAAAGGTACTGTTTTCCCCTTTATAATTAATAAGAATCTCCAAGGAGGATCTTTGACATATGCAGATA
The DNA here is from genome assembly GCF_030445035.2 of Dasypus novemcinctus. Classification (NCBI taxonomy): domain Eukaryota; kingdom Metazoa; phylum Chordata; class Mammalia; order Cingulata; family Dasypodidae; genus Dasypus; species Dasypus novemcinctus. Next base: position 383,710 of record NW_026688157.1, read on the forward strand.
TTCTTTTTCTTATCATACTGATTTTAACATCCATCAAGGATTCTTGCCTGCAGCATTTATAACTGTAATATTTGCCTAATGGTGATTTTTCTATTTCCATCGTTTTTTTCTGTATTTATTAATTGGTATTCTACTGTAAGGAAGATTTGTCTCCTCTTCCCTTTTTAAAATTTATTCATTGTATTCATAGGTTTTTATTTAAATTTAAGGCTTTTAATCCATTACTATCATTATTTACTTTATTGCTCAAATTGTCCCAGATATGGCCTTTAGGCCATCCTTCAGCTTGGCTCCAGTGCCCTTTCAGCATGCCTCCATAATTTTTTGAGCATTTCCTTACTTTCTTGCATCACAAGATATTCCAGGCTCATATATCTGATCTCAGCATTGAGATCAATCATTTCTTCATGGAGCCTATAGCAGTTTGGCATTTTTTATGAATTCCAAAAATAGATACTAGATTATATTTGTGAACTGGTCTTTTCCTCTGGGCATATTAGATTATATTGGGTTCAGAGGGGACTGAACAGAAAACCATACTGCAGAGAAGGGAGGTTGGACTTTTGATATGGAGCCTGGGGAAGTAAAGATACAGAGAAGGAGGGCACAAGGGAGTTGTCAACTGGAGCCTGAGGAGTTAAGTACACAGAAGAGCAGAGCAGCTGAGCCTGGAGAGAATGGAGACCTGGGGAGAGAGATAGAGCCAGTCACCTGATAGTCTATAGCTGGCCTTGTGGAGAGCGCCAAAGCCTAGAGAGCCTCATAGTCTACAGCTGACCTTGTGGAGAAAACAGAGGGGCTGAACCTGGAGAGAAATGAGCCCTGGGAAGAGAGGAACCCAGGAAGCCTGAACCCTGAAAGACGTTGGCAGCCATCTTGCTCCAACACGTGGCAGTAGACTTTGGTGAGGAAAGTAACTTATGCTTTATGGCCTGGTCACTGTAAGCTTCTACCCCAAATAAATACCTTTTATGAAACCAACTGATTTCTGGTATTTTCCATGAGCACCCCTTTGGCTGACTGATACATCACCCGTGTTCTTTTAAAGTACAGTGGCATTTAGAAACCAAGATTTGAATGCTAAATTTGTTCATTGCTACTGGATATCATCACTTCTAGGCCCTCTCAGTTCACAGTCCTAGAAAATATATGTATATTAACACACAATACATATACATCCATACTTTTTTCTAAACCTGTCATCCATCCATCTATCTCTCATCATGAGCTCATGCTGGTATCTCTGGTCTTAGACCAACATTACAGGTTCATTCTAGTTTCCCCCTTTCCTTCTGTGTAACTTCTTTTTCCAACAGTGAGAAACTTTGATCTCATTATCCACAATATATTTAATTATTTATATTTAATCTGTTTCAAGACTGTAAAATGTTGAACATTTAGTGATTTATATGCTTAATAGAAAATACTTTCTAGAATCATAGTAGACTGCTTTGGTGAAAATATTGAGTTCTATTAAATCTTTTCTTCAGTGCCGTATGGAACAGTGTTGCTATTCCTGTTTTGTTTGGATCAACTCTGTGAGTTACAATGGAATTTCTTGGGTTATTCTTGAGAAGATGCTATTGTATTAGTGCTTTAGAATTGAAGCCATAAAAAATGCTTTTAAAGGGTAAAGTTTCTGTTTTGAGTAATGAAAAAGTTTTAGTCATGGACGGTGGTATGGTAACACAACATTGTAAATGTAATTAATGCAACTGAATTGTACAGTTTAAAATGGTTAAAATGGCAATGTTTATTTTATATGTATGTTACCACAATACAAAAATAAATTATTAAAAAATGTTGGCCAAAGAAATATTTATTTGAGATATTTGCTTGGTAGTTAATAATATTTCCCTATTCAGGTGGACACACGTCTGCAGAATGGATTTGCTCCTGGGATGAAACTGGAGGTGGCTGTGAAAACAGATCCTGAAACCTACTGGGTTGCCACCATCATTACCACTTGTGAGCAGTTGCTTCTTCTCCGCTATGATGGCTATGGGGAGGACCGGAAAGCAGACTTCTGGTGTGACATTAGGAAGACTCAACTCTACCCCATTGGGTGGTGTGAGCAGAATAAGAAAATCCTTGAACCCCCAGAAGGTAATAAAATACTTCCTTTCAAGATATGATGGCAATATTGCCATAGGAAAATTTTGACTGTCCAAAATTTTGAGGTTTCAGTCTCCCTAGTACATAGGTTTATCCAATTTTATGTTAACATTTTGAATGAAAATATTTATAAAAAATCATGCATATTTTCCTGTCTTTTAAAATTATTTTCTGAGCTCTGTCAAGCCTCAGGTTTATCATAGAGAACGTAAATTGCTTATTATTATATAAGATGGTAAGGCTATCTAAGTTTGAGGCTTCAGGAGCTGAGGGTTGTCTTTAAGTAGACTGGGCCATATTGCTGTGCTGTTGGTTCTGAATCTGTTTTTATTGTCATCCCTCCTTTTATCCTCAGGCAGTCTGGACCCTATGAACTCTTGAAAATAAACCAACCAAAGCTCCCTTCCAAGAAGGAGCTCTTTTGGTATTAGAATCAAAATTAAACAGGACAGAAACAATAAGGGCAAAAGAAAGGGTCAGATAAAGGTGGGGGACGGTAAGAGAGACAGCAGATTTAAGAAACTACCAGACCATATATGGTTTTCTTTCTTTTTTTTTTTAGGTTTATTTATTTCTCTCCCGTTCCCCTCCCCCACTTGGGTTGTTTGTTCTCTGTGTCTATTTGCTGCGTTGTCTTCTTTGTCCGCTTCTGTTGTTGTCAGTGGCAAGGGAATCTGTGATTCTTTTTGTTGCGTCATCTTGTGTCAGCTCTCCGTGTGTGCGGCACCATTTCTGGGCAGGCTGCACTTTCTTTCATGCTGGGCGGCTCTCTTTACAGGATGTACTCCTTGCGCGTGGGGCTCCCCTATGCGGGGGACACCCCTGAGTGGCAGGGCACTCCTTGCACGCATCAGCACTGTGCATGCGCCAGCTCCACATGGGTCAAGGAGGCCTGGGGTTTAAACCGCGGACCTCCCATGTGGTAGACGGACGCCCTAACCACTGGGCCAAATCCGCCGCCTGTGGTTTTCTTTTAACTTCTCATTTTGACATAATTTCAGATTGTCAGAAAAGTTGCAAGAATATTATTGAAAATTTCAGGAGGTTTTTTGCCAGGTTTCCCCAAATGTTAACATTTTACCATGTTTTTTTAATCCTTCTTTCTGTCTCTCCTTTTTTTCCTGAACAATTTGAGAGTCAGTTGCAGACATGATGCCCTTTTGCTCATAAATACTCAATGTATTTCCAAAAATGAGATCCGTAACCACACTACACTATAAGAAATAGGATTTTAACTTTGATATATCACTGTTATTTAATCTGCAGTTTTATTTCATTTTTCCACTTGTGCCAAAAATCTTAATAGAGTAAAAGAAAATCCCAAATTATGTGTTGCTGTCAGTTGTCATGTCTCACAAGTTTCCTTTAACTTGGTCAGTTCCTTAGACAATGTATGTACAATCAAGGAGTGATCGCCAAGATACATTGTTACATGGGAAAAAAAAGAAAAATGCACAAAATGGTGGAGGAAGAGAGTATATGAATAGTAGAGTGGGTGTCTGTGTAGTTTTTTTAAAAATGAAAGAATCATCCATTTTAGAAAGTTTTCTGAGGGGAAAGAAGGGAATAAAGAGGACATGGACTGAAGCTAGACTTTGAATGTGCCATGTTGTGTAGATTTGACTTTGGAGCTTTTTAGATATTTTTTGTAATTATAAAACGAAACTAATTTTTAAAAAGGCAATTACTAGAAAACAGGCAGAATCACACAGAGGAACCCATATATGGAGCTTATGGAATAACTACACAGAACTATTTCAATGACTTTAAAATCCAGTAATTTGAATGTAATCTCCACTAGGCATATATACCCTAAGGATAAAATAATATTGAAAAAAAAAAGACCAAAAAAACAAAACTTAAGCTGTTTTCAGTAATCATATTGTTGGTGACAGAGTTGATGTTATTTTGAACTTATTCTGTATTGTTGGATAAAGCAAATTGATGAAATTAGTGTAATTGAAAACTAGGACTTTAAGCATGGGGGAAAGGAAATCAAGCTTAGATAGATCATGTTATGTAAAAAAAGAATGCTATACTCCTGGATTTGTGTTAAAGTATTAATATGAGCTACTAATAAAATTTATCTTGGAGGAGGAGGAACAGAAAGAGAGGAATGTGAATGGGGGAGGAAGAAGAGGAGGAGAAATTTATTAGGTCTGAACAGTGAAAAACCCAAGAAACACTGGCTAACCTAGTAGCAGTGAGCACCCCAACAAACCGATTATGATCTCTAAATAGCTTTTTTCATTGAAAGGAATTAGGGATCCAAGTATTTGATTGCTGAATTGGGGCAGGAAATGTACAAGATGAGCCTGGAACATTCTGTCATACCAAAAAGCAAAAACAATATCAGTGACTACTGTGGTGGTTTGAAGTTTTATGTACCCCAGAAAAACATGTTCTTAAATTTAATTCACTCATGTGGGTGCAAACTTATTTTAAGTAGGACCTTTTGAGGAGATTGCTTCAGTAAAGATGTGGCCCATTTCAGTTAGGATGGGTCTTGGTCCTATTACTAGAGTCTTTTATAAGCATAATGAAGTTCAGACAAAGAGAGAAAGCCACAGGAAGCAAGAAGCTGAAAGTCTGTGGAACCCAGATTAGAAGGGAGAGGCCAGGAGAAGCTGCCACAGGCGTTGGTAAGTGACAGAGGAGCCCAGCGCAGCCCCAGGATACATCAGTCTGCTGGAAGAAAGTATCCCCTTGATGATGCCTTGGTTTGAACTTCTAGCCTCAAAATTGGGGGATAATAAATTCCCGTTGTTTAAGCCAACCCATTGCATGGTGTTTGTTTTAACAGTGAGGAATCTTGAAACAACTATTTGCTAGTCATGTCAAGAGGACTCAGGAGCCACCTGAAGAGACTACCTCTGTTGGAAATGCAAAAATTACAGCATTGGCTGCAATGGCATAAAATACATCATGTGTGTTTTAAGTCATGATTTTATAATGAAACTTTTTTTTTCCTTAGGAGGTACTGGGAATTGAACCTGGGACCTTGTACATGGGAAGCAGACGCTCAACCACTTGAGCTACATCTACTCCCCTATAATAAAACTTTTAAATAAAACCCTCATTGATCACCTTTAGAAAATGCTGGGGATCCAATTCATAATTTTAAATGCTGGTAAATACAGGGGAAAAAGAAAGATAAGCATATATCCTGGCTTCTTTTTGTGAACTATGTCTTGGGGTAATCAAATAATTGATGAAAAGAAGTTTTTCTTTATAGAAATATTCTGGTTAGTAAATGAAGAAATTTGGATTTTGTCATTTTCAACCCTTAATAAACTAATGAATCTATGCAGCAACCATTAAAAGCTGCTAAAATCACAAAAGGAGAGACAACCAGACCTCCTGTGACTCTTGATGGAAGGCTATAACTCCACTAATGGAATACACTTGACCCCCCCTCCCCCAAAAAAAAGAGTCAAACCTAAACTTGACTAAGCCTCTGGTTCTAAATACCAATCACAGAAAATAGAGAGGACAGTGGAATAACGGATCACTGTGGGGAGGCAACTAATAAAACCAGAGACTGGACATCTCTCTGTATAGGACAAAAGACTGAGTTTCTCAACAAATGTGCTACAAGAAAAAGAGAGGTGGGTGGCAGAAGTGGGGGAAGTGGTTGGAGAGAAAACCTACAAAGTAAAAGAACGCAAAGAGATATATCAACCATTTGCATTGTCTGGGTCATATTTGGATCCTGATTTGACCAGGCAAATTGAAAAAAAAAGAAAAAAGAAACAATTGTGGGGGTAATCTGAAGATGATAGACTATTTGATATTAAGGAATTATTTTTCATTTTTAAAATGTGTTATGATATTCAGTTATGGTAAAAAATGTTATTTTAAAAAATGACATTTACTGAAATTTATATGGATGAAATTTGAAGGAATTTGCTTCAAAATAATATGGGGGGAAGCGGATTTGGCTCAATGGATGGAGTGTTCGCCTACCACATGGGAGGTCCAAGGTTCAAACCCAGGGCCTCCTGACCCATTTGATGAGCTGGCCCACGCACAGTGCTGATGTGCACAAGGAGTTCCGTGCCACGTAGGGGAGCCCCACGCACAAGGAGCATGCCCCGTAAGGAGAGCTGCCCAGCGTGAAAAAACTGCAGCCTGCCCAGGAGTGGCACCACACACATGGAGAGCTGATGCAGCAAGATGATGCAACAAAAAGAGACACAGATTCCTGTTGCCGCTGACAAGAATCCAAGTGGACATAGAAGAACACACAGTGAATGGACACAGAGAGCAGACAATTGGGGTGGTGGGTGGGGTGGGCAGGGAAGGGGAGAGAAATAAAAAAAGAAAAAAGAAAATAATGTGGGATTGAGTGGGAATAGAGTATAAGAGGGTATACAGGGAAACGGACTTGGCCCAGTGGTTAGGGCGTCCGTCTACCACATGGGAGGTCCGCGGTTCAAACCCCGGGCCTCCTTGACCCGTGTGGAGCTGGCCCATGCGCAGTGTTGATGCGCGCAAGGAGTGCCGTGCCACGCAGGGGTGTCCCCCGCGTAAGGGAGCCCCACGCGCAAGGAGTGCGCCTGTAAGGAGAGCCACCCAGCGTGAAAGAAAGTGCAGCCTGCCCAGGAATAGCGCCGCCCACACTTCCCCTGCCACTGATGACAACAGAAGCGGACAAAGAAGACAACGCGGCAAATAGACACAGAGAACAGACAACCGGGGGATGGGGTGGGGATTAAATAAATAAATAAATCTTTTAAAAAAAAAAAAAAAGAGGGTATACACTCTGTACTGTAAAGTGTCTGATGGTAAATAGTTTAGGCTTTATGGGCCACATGGTCTCTGTCACACCCTCTCCACTCTGTCTTTGTAATGTGAAAGCAGATATAGATAATATATAAACAAGTAGGCAGGGTTGTATTCTAATAAAACTTTATTTCTAAAAACATACAGTGGGTTGAATTAGGCCACAGGCTATAGTTAACTAGCTTCTGGTCTAGATCAAACAGATGGACCATGAGGTGACAGTTGTTGAAGTTAAGGTACATGGAAATTCATTTACTATTTTCTCTACTTTTGTATATATTTGAGCTTTTTTATAATGAAGATAGACTTTTTGGATAAAGTTATAGTAACAGAGCTGCTTCTTGGTAAGTTTAATAAGGGTTATACACAAAACAGAGAAGTAGCTCTGTCTAGAATAGAAGAAGATTTTTGTTCTTTAACTTGTAAAAGAGAAGTAATCCATTGGACTCTTAAATCTTAAAATGACAAGTACACCTCTAAACCATTTCCATAGGATTAGGAAGCAGCTTAGTGGTGGACAGTGTAAGTAATCAGTCATTTATTCCCTCATCTAGGCATCAGAGGTAAAGTGTCTGATTGCGACGCATTTCTGCGGCAGACCCTGATGGGAGCATGTAGTCCTCCTGTTGCGCTGCTAGAGGGCGTGAGTATTACTATCTACAGAATCAGTAGGGAAATCCCATATAATCTTCAGTGATACTTCCTGTCCAAGGAGTCTCAAAATTGGTTCCTCATTTACCACACCTAAACAAATAAATGTCATTATTATGAGACAAAAGTATGGATATTGAGAAGTTTCTGCTTTATTAGGTAAATTAAACTTTCCTTCAGAGATTGAACACTGTTGGCTTACTCAGTGCCTTAAAAATTTCTGAATTAGTTGCTGACACGTACAAATCCAATTTTCTAGATTCTTTACACAGTTGGAAGCTGTGACCTTCTCGGGCTCTACCTCTAGAGCAGAGCAGGGGTTGCTCTTAGGTGAGTGGGCTCCCAGTGGGCCTGCTCCCTTGTATTCAGACAGGCATTTGTGATTTCCATACCAGGTGGCTTGGGACCCCTTTTCTTTTGTTCAGAAGAGACTGGACCTATTTATATTCTTGCCTCCTATCTGCTTTCAGCAGTCCTTTTAAAATAATTTGTTAGTGAATATAGATTTCTTGTTTTCATGAAATGAATTTATTGGTTATGACATTTCTAAGTTACATCTTGCCACTTTCTGTCATACCAGTAACTTACTTTGTGGCATATGTGAGATGCTGGGTCTTCTTTTCCATGTTTATAAATGCATTCTCTTTTTTGTTTGTTTATTTAATTACAGAGACTGCCATACAAATTCCCTTTTAAAAAACATCTTTATTATAATTCACCCATTTAAAGTATGTACAATTAAGTGCCTTTTTAGTATAGTCACAGGGTTTTGTAACCATTACCTCAATTTAATTTTAGAAAGTTTTTGTCTCCCCTAAAAGAAACCCCATACCCAACTGCAGTCAATCCCCATTCCTCCCTAGCTGCTCCAACCTAGATCTAAGCAACCCTAATCTACTTTCTGTGTCTATAAATTTGCTTTTTAACATTTCATATAAATAGAATCATACAATATATGGACTTTTGTGACTGGCTTCTTTTCACTTAGTATAAAGGCTGATCCATATTGTGGAAGGTATCAGTACTTCAGTCATTTCTTCTGCCAAGTAATATTTCATTGTGTGGATATAACACATTATATTTACCAGATGTCAGTTGATGGACATTTGGGTTATTTTTATTTTTAGTAATGGTGAATAATGGTAATTTGAACATTTATGTATAGGTTTTTATGTGGACATGTGTTTTCATTTCTTTTGAGTATATCCTTAGGAGTGGAATTACTAGGTTTTATGGTAACTCTATGTTTAACAATTTTGAGGAACTGCTGAACTGTTTTTCACAATGGCTGCACCATTTTACATTCCTATCCTTGCCAATACTTACTTACCTTTTTGCTTCTAGCCACCCTAATGGATGTGAAGTGGTATTTTATTGTGGTTTTGATTTGTATTTCCCTAGTGGCTAATGATGTTGAGCATCTTTTTACATGCTTTTATTGGCCATTTGTGTATCTTCTTTGGAGAAATGTCTATTCACATCTTTTGGCTATTTCTAATTGGATTATTGAGTTATAAGAGTTCTTTATATATTTCGTATACAAATCCAGAATCAGGTACATAATTTATAAATTTTTTTCCCTTTCTGAGGGTTGTTTTTTCACTTTCTTGACAGTATTGATTGGGGCACAAAAGTTTGTGATTTTGATATAGTACAATTTATCTATTTTTTTTCTTTTGTTGCTTGTGCTTTTGGTGTCATATCTAAAAAGGCTTAATTTAACCCAAGGTCATAGAGATTTCTCCTATGTTTTCTTCTAAGAGTTTTATAATTTTAGCTCTTTAAATTCTGTGATCCATGCACATTCCATTTTTAAAACTTGAATGGAGAATACTCTATTTTAAGGTGTTCTTTATATTTCATACTTTGGCTCATTTCATTATACTTAGCCAGTGCCTTTCATATCCTAAGAACTCAGTAAAATATGAATGAATTAATAATGAAACCTTGAACAAATAATTGATGAAATATCCTGCTCTACCTTCCTTACTTTTGGCTCTGAATGTGTTCAACCATTTCTTCAAATACTCTTTTGCATTTTGTATCAGTCAGGGTTTTTCAGAAAACAGAACTAACTGGATATATGTATTTATTAAGAGATTTCTTACAACAGATTGGCTCATGTAATTTTAGGTCTAGCATTCTGAATTGTGTAGGCCAGCCAAAGGCTGGAAATTCTAGCAAGGGTGATATTGAATTCTTGAGTCAAATTCCTTAGGGTGGAAACTCAGGAAGCATGGAGGGTATAGTATAGTCTTGAGGCAGAATTCCTTCTTCTCTGAAAGTCTCAGTTCTTGGGGTTCCAAGAGGAAGACCTCCCACTGATTGGATAAGGCCTACCCACATTATTGAAGGTAATTGCTTATACTTAAAATCAACTCATTATAGATTCCAACCCCATCTACAAAATACTTCCATAGCAACAACTAGGGCAACGTTTGGCCAAGCAACCGGACACCACAACATAGCCATATGTGTGTGTGTGATGGTTAATTTTATGTATCAACTGTCACAGAGCAAGTCTCACTAGGAAGGAATGTAAGATTGAGGATTATGAGAAAAGGTTAAATGATGATTTTGGAACAAGTGCTCTTTTTCTATTCTTTATTGTAGCTTTTAATATATATATCTAAATATCTAAGTAGTGAGAGTTAAACTTTTCCTTCCCATAAGTGTAATCAAAAGCTCTTACTGTGTTCATTAGAAGAACATGAGTAAAAGAAAAGGAACAAGTGAAATGCCATTAGTTGGAGAGTAGAGAAACTATTGCTGGTCTCAATACTAAATATCATAAAACATTTTAAAAGAGCAAGGAAGATTTATGTACGTCATAATAGAAAGATATCTATGATATATTAAGTGAAAAATACTAATTGTAAAATAGTATTTATAAAGATATCATTTTGAAAAAATTAGAGAGACAGACCAACAGGCTGCAACAAATAGGCGAATGTTGACTTGTATGTAGAAAACCCAGTCTCAAAGAGTAGTATATGCCTGAGTGTTTATGTGGTTCTTTCTTGGAGGTAGGATTACAGGGAACTTTGACATCTGTCATGTTTGATGTTTTTCTTTAACCATGATCATCATATTTGCTTTTATGATAGACTAAATAATGATGATATTTTAAAAATTCCTGCTAGGTGAAACTAAATAATAGAGATATATTAAAATAGTTTTGTTGCAATATAGGTAGATTTTCTTTGGGATAAACATTCTCATATCACCTAGAAATAATACTGTAAGAGGCTTGTATGATATTAAGTAATTCAGTATCATTGGTTTTTGAAGAGGTAAGAATGTAAAGGTTAATTTGAGATCGTTTAGAACTTAACTTTTTTTTTTTTTAATTGTGTTAACTTCTCATAATCATTTCCCTTTCTTACCTACAGCTCCGCAATGGGAGGAATCCTTTAGATCTCATTGCTCCAGGGTCCAGACTAGAATGCCAAGCTTTCCGAGACTCTTTAAGCACTTGGATTGTTACTGTGGTAGAAAACATTGGCGGAAGGCTGAAGCTGCGGTATGAAGGACTTGAGAGCTCTGACAGTTTTGAACACTGGTTGTATTACTTGGATCCGTTTCTTCATCATGTTGGTTGGGCCACACAGCAGGGATATGAGCTTCAGCCCCCATTAGGTGAAGAGTAAAAATACATTATCTTATTGTTACATAATATTATTAATATCTGTGATCCTAGAAAATACATTATTCTACTTATGATGAAAGCTTTTGTTAGTTCACATAGTAGAATTATTGCAAAAAATGTATATGGAGTTGTTAAGTTCCTATTTTTTTTCTTGGTTTTCTTTTTCATAATTTATGACACATACTGATAAACCTCACAGACTTCTGTCCCTACCCATACTGACCCCTTGTAAAAAGTAAAGAAAAATTCTCTAGATAGTGTTCAGATAAACATAGTAGTAGGACAGGTGTTGGGTTCACAGCAAATTGTTGATTAAAAGAAATTCCAATAAAACTAAAGTGGGAGTTATTTTTAAAATAAACTTGCATTTATCATTCTCTACCCCAATTTGAATGTTGTATTCTATTATTTCATGTTCTAGTATTTACTGTAGATATTTTCACAAAATTTACTGTCCAGGCTCAGAACAGAGCTGACAGAGTACTGAGGTTAAGGTGTAAGTTCCTTGAGTGAAGGTGGGAATAAGTGGGTTTGAACCCTTTTCTTTTCCCAGTGGAAAGTGACTTTTTTTGTTTATGTGGATGCTCTCAGAACAGTTAACAAGTGTACAGATTTTCTTATCATCTAAAATATCCTGCCTTATTTTGCTACAGCTGTCCGGCATCTGAAAAATGAAGCTGAGTGGCAAGAGATCTTGGCCAAAGTGAAAGAGGAGGAGGAAGAGCCATTACCATCCTACTTATTTAAGGTAAAATCTAAAATATTTTTAGATAGGCATTGTCTCCTCACAGTAGAGGAAAGCAACTTGGGGAAGGTGAAAGAGTGAAAGAACCCTTGGAATCAGTGAGGGTTCTCTGACTTCTGTGGGAGGGAGAGAGCTTTTAAAGCTCAAGTGATGATCATCTTTTTTTTCTTCTTATAGTAGTATAGATTTTCTCCTGGAGTTCCCCTAGGGCATTTTCAGTCTTTTCTTTTCTACTCTTAATTATATAGCCTTGTTATAAAATTCAATTATGTTTTTCTCCAGATTGCCCCTGTGTTCTGAATGTAAAGTGTAAGAGTACTTTCACAGACTTTGTCTGTGGTGTGTTTTCCTGAATAGTTTTTCCCAGGGAAACAGATTATAGGATTAGATGATTTACCAGAAGCTGGACATTCAATCATTTTAATTAGAGTAGTATTCTCCTATGTATAAGTATAAAATTGACATGAAAATACTACTTTTTTATTCTGTCTTGATGTTTGCATTTCAGGACAAACAAGTGATTGGCACTCATACATTTTCTGTAAACATGAAATTGGAAGCTGTTGACCCCTGGTCTCCTTTTGGGATAGCTCCTGCTACAGTTGTTAAGGTAAAATGGGAACAACTGTCTTGGTAAGAATTCCTGTCAGGGTGACTGGTTTAGGAAATTAGGGAGTGTTTTGATTTTCAGTCCCTACTAGTTCAGCCCGTTGTTCCCAGTGGGCTTATGCTGTGAGGCTGACATTACTTCAGGGCACAGTTTGTGGCTGTATTGTCCAGTTCTCTGTATCCCCTTCCTTCTTTAGAGTTTGCAGCTTCAGCCAACTGAAGCAGGATAGGGATGGAGCACTAGAGGATTGAGGACACACTCTTTGGGGAGAGCCTAGCTGTAAATAACTAGAGGTTTAACTGGCAGGTAGGCCATGGCAACCAAAAATGACGGAGGCGGGCAGTGTCACCAGTGTTCATGCAGGCTTAGGGCTTAGGTGAGGTGAAGAGTTGTGTGAGAGAGCTAGGGCAGCAGGCAATTAGTGCCAGAATATCTGGTGGTAGGATGGCTTCTGCCATGTATTCTGGATTCAGACTTTAGTTTGTTTTGGAAGACTGACAAAAAGTAATTAGACCATCCAGTTAGAAATAGCCACAATAACTGGGCAGATTGTCAAGGGCCAGTATGCAGTGATTACTACTGAAGGAATGAGAGAGAGGATTTCAATTTAGGAGTAGAGAAGAAGCCCATTCACCAAAGGTAGAACCAAAAGTTGAATGTGATTAGGGGAATAATTGCCTGGATGCTGAATCATCTGACTGATGTGTTCAGATTTAAATTTTCTTTGCCTTGAAAGATTATTCTGAGAACCTGCAGGTGGGGTCAGAGGCCCTGTCTGGAGTCTAATGGGATGTGTGATGGTAAGGAACCAGAGGAGATTCATTATAATCTTCTCTTTGGCATTTGAAGCTGGGCTAGGATCTGAAAAACTAAAATATTGGCATAGCTGACTCCTTACCAGGCATAAACTGAATTTTTATTTGTGAACCCAACTACTTGGGTTTGAATCCAGGTTTTGCTTCTTTATGTTTGTATAACCTTGTATCTCATTAGATTGTTAATAAGATTAAAACTGAATTAACACAGGAAAAGTATGTAATTAAAACAGTGCCTGATACAGAGCTAACAGTATTGAGTGATGATGATGATTTTGCAGTGTGGCTATAAACTTTTGTAACATGTTGGCTATGCCAAAGTAAAGATGTGTATGTGTATGTACACATCCACACACATTTGATTCATATGCATACACATGAAACCATTTGTTTTTGATCTGTTAAATTTTATGTACAGGTTTTTGATGAGAAGTACTTTCTGGTGGAAATGGATGATTTGCGACCAGAGCCTCATACACGGCGATCTTTTGTGTGTCATGTTGACAGTCCTGGTATTTTTCCTGTGCAGTGGAGTCTGAAGAATGGTTTACACATCAGCCCCCCTCCTGGTGCGCAACTAGTTTCTGTCTCCATTATTCACTGGGAGGTTTTTCTTGAAATGAGGTTTATCAGAGGGCATTATCCAGATTTTTGTCTCTCTCTTTCCTCATACCCAAGACTACCCCCAACATTGTAGGGGTCTAAGACAAGTATAAATTAAGGCCCAGGTTCCATATATTTACTTGCTTAAAAGTTATAATTCAAGCTAACAAGGTATTAAATAAAGTATGTTCTGTTCTTCCCTTGACAAATACATCTTCATAGTAGCCTGGAAGGCCAAAATAGTCTGGAGTCCCATGCTGGTTCTTTAGTTCCTTCCATCTTATGCCTGTGGAAAGGTCACAGAGAGATGGGGAGAGGACACACAGTAAGCTCTGGTAGCTGGCTGATGAGCAGAGGCTGAGGCCCAGAGCCAGGAGGTAGACTTTTGAAAGCTTGAGGTTTCTAGTCCTCATCAAGAAGGCCAACTCTGCAGACTAAAGAGGAAGGTGTCTGGTTAAGAGTAGGAGTCAGAGAGGCTGTAAACAGGAAAGCAACAGCTCGTTTTCCTGGTGTTTACAACTTTGCATTAATAAGACTCCTAAGGGGAATGGATGTAGCTCAGTGGTTGAGTGCCTGTTTCCCATGTACCAGGTCCTGAATTCAATCCCTGGTATCTCCTAAAATAAAGACTCCTAAAATAGTTGAGTTTGATTGAAATTTTTTATATTTTTTAACTTACAGAGTATTGAGTGCCTAGAATACCCACTTTAAAGTATCAGTTATTTATCTGACTTTTATATCAGTAAGACAGATTATTTGATTCACAATCTATGTATACTTTACTAGTAGGCTTTTGGTAAAGCCAGCTTCACTTTCTAGATGGTGAATGCTGGAATACTGGGCTGGAAGTACTCTTTTTATGTTAACAAGTATCATAAATCCAGAACCTTTTACCTTCCACTCAGCCTTCATTCATCTAGAAATCATTTATTGACTGTTTACTATAAACCAGGCATTACGCTTACACAGGGGAGACAAAAAATGAGACAGTTATCTTCCTTCAAGCAGCAAATTGGTGAAAACACTTAACTTTTCAGGCTCTCCTCCATCACTGAACACAGTGGGAATGGCAGAAGTGGTAGTAGAGGGAGGGAACCCTTTACTAGATGAAGTTCTTGCCTTCCATGAAGGCTCTGGCCATCCCAGATTCTTTATTCTGCCTGCTATCTTCATGTAAAAAGAAAAAAAAAAACATTTATTAAAGATACTGGAGCCTCCAGCTCTAGTCCTAGACAACTCAACTGTCTTTGTAAATAGATGGAAGGTAGTGGATCATGTAATTGAAAATGGCAGAATAATTTGCAATCAGAAATTGAGATAGAGGCAGAGGGAGAACATGGCACGAGTCTCAGTTGGGCAGGGAAGGTGATTGCAGGGGGCCATTTGGCTGTAGGCATAGTCTTGAATGGGCTGCTCCATGCCTGTGAGATATTAAGTTTTGTAGTGGCAGAGAGCAGTTCAGACACCATGGGGCACTGGCCCAGTCTAGCTCCTCACACACAGATGGTGCTGAGTAAGGACATTAGATACTTCTATCAGGAACTTCAAAGGACTTCAGCAGGGAGTTAAGCTCAGTTTTCCTAAAAATGAATTGTGATTATAAGGCACAGAGCTTCTGTAGAACATGAATCCAAAAGCATAATAAAGTAGCCTTTCATCTGAGAGAATTGCATCTGTGATAGCTAAGACATGTTTAAGGAAATAGCAGTATCAAAAAAAGTCTTCACTAATTAAATAGTACTATAGGTTATTTACTACCTCTTTTCCTTCAGAGCCCAGGTGATAATAGAGCTGTTAATGAGACTGAATTTATATGTACAAGTCAAATCCTGCCATAACTGTCTCAAATCTTTTGCTAAATTACTAGCAGCTAATCATGTATTTTGCAAAATAAGAGCCTTATTAAAACTTGAAAGTTGCAAAAATTGTCTAGATCATTTTATTGTATTGTTATAGTTTGACCAGAGTTGCTTTATTTTATAAAATTAACAATGCCTTGATCTATAGGGTGGTTTTCCCGCTCTTTAAAATGATCAGAGTCCCAAATTAGCAAAATTGGAAGTTGTGGGTAGACCCCAGGTAGGTGTGTGTGCTGTGAGTCATTGTTGTTTTGTCCCCATCTAGGCTATCACAGCCAGGACTTTGATTGGGCCGACTACCTCAAACAGTGTGGTGCTGAAGCTGCTCCCCAGAGGTGCTTCCCTCCGGTGAGAACCCTTGCCCGTCACAGCCACTGCTTTGGGTTGCTGGTGCCTGCTGTGCTGCCCTTGGTTTTCATGACCATTGCTCTGAAGTTAATCATTTCAGTCAACCCAAATAGGTACCTCGTCATAAAAAAAAGTCTAGAGAAAAATCCATTTACGGCGGAAGTTAATCTATTAGTTTATAAAGCTTACCAGTTTTGTTTTTTCTTAATAGAAGAAATCATGTGAATTTGAAATTTTATTCATAATTACTTTGTTCAGTAAGGTGAAGAAAAGGTTGACATTGAGTGGAGAAAAATTAAGCTTATATTTTTTGTACTGTACACAATTTTTTTTGAATCATATAGTATGTTACACAATATATGTACTTCATAGTAACACAGTCATACAGCTAAGCTTGTTTTAAAAATACTTGTATCACAGTAATAAATGCATGTGGTTTAAAATGCCAAATAGCTGTAAAAAACTTAGAAAATAAAATACTCCATCTCTTTCCGCTATCCCCAGCCCTATTCCAAGAAGTAACCATGTACTACTACTCTTATTCTAATTCTTGTATTTATATTTCTTCAATTTATAAATAATATGCTGCTGACTTTTGAGTCATTAATTTTAGGCATATCTTCTGTTGGTTCTGTATTATGGTAAATGAGAATTTAGCTATTTTATATTAGCTTTCCCTTTTTCCTTAACTACCTCTTTTTCCTATTCTAGTTATATTACAATTTTAATTGAATCTGAATTGAGTATTTGCATTATTATAAACACTCAGTTTTTCACAGCTGATGGCTATAATTTATCATTGTTTCTTTTTATTTATCTTCAAGTTAATAATTTTCTTGTTTTTCATTTGCTTATTTTCCTTTGTTTCTAATCCTAGCCCTTCCCACACCTTCCAGTAGTGTCGCATTACTGCTTTCTACAAAGGCATTTGCATTGGGAAATCTGTCATTTCTAATGTTTTCTTAGCACCATCCCTCCTAGTAATGTTTTCTTAGCACCTCTCTGCCGGAACTGGCTCCTCTCTAGGATTGTCCCACATAGTTTTAATCGTAGAACTGCCTGTCAGTGTCACCCAAGGTATTGCCTCTCCCTTTCTTATGACTTGGAGTCCCTTTTTCATATATCTCACAGCCTCCTCCTCTTTTCTTAGTTTACCCCCTAGTTTGGTTGGAGCCCCTCTTTCATTAGTTTCTTGAGGGAGGATTCAAGGGAGGTAAATTTTTCTAGATTTTGCATTTTTGCAAATATCTTTATTCTACTAACTTGGATCTATTGTTTTATTACACAATTTTAGGTTGAAAGTTATTTTAGTTCAGCATTTTGAAAGCATTGCTCTGTTGTCTTCTGTCTTTTAGTATTGCTGTTGAGATACTCAAAGCCACTTTTATTCTTGATCTTTTGCAGATGACCTGTCTTTTTTTTTTTTCCCCTCCCAGGAGGTGACAGACTCTTTTTGTCACCTGTTTTCAGATGGTGAACCTTGGTGTGGGCATGTTTTCACCCATTGTGCTGGGTTCTGAGTGGACACTTTCTCTCTGGACATGCCTGCCTTTCTGTGATGGGAAATTTTCTTGAATCACTTCTTTGATTTCCTTGCTTCCTTTCTCTCTTCTCTCTTTCTGGAATTCCTTTTATGTGGATGTTGGCCCTTTGGATCAGCTCTCTATTTTCTTAACTTTTCCCTCCTGTTTTCTGTTTCTTCATCTTTTTGCTTTGTTTTCTGGAAGATTTCCTAAACTTTTATTTTTCAACCCTTCCTTTGAATTTAAAATTTTTTTGATATTACATTTTTTTATTTCTAGAACTATTTCTGTTCTGTGAATATTTCTTTATTTTTAATAGCATACTTTTCTTATTTGAAGGAGGCACTATTTTTTCTTAACTCTCTGAGGATGTTAGCTAACCCTGACACACCCTTTTTGGGAGTTTTTTTCTTACATAATATCTGTTTTCTCCAAATTGCTCATTTTGTCTGTTTTGGTCTCTAGCTTTCATATCCTTAGGTGTCTGGTAATCTTCAGTTATTTGTTTAAGAATGGGAGAGTAAAAAACAAATCTGATTGGAAACTCCGAGCATATATGTGTGGGGCTTGTCAACCTTCAGCTTCCCTAGGTGGTGGGATCTGGCTGGCCATTTGTTAGGGAAGCCTGAATTGTATCTTTACGCGTTTCTTCTTGGACTCGCCAGATTACTGTAAGAAGTCTCTTCTGGCCTTCTCCTTAGGCGGTAGCGGCCTGGCGGCCGGATTCTGGTGGACAAGTAGGGAATGCTAATCCCTGCTTTTGGTGCTGCATGCCCTCAGCAGTTCCTTGTGTTCCCTTGCCTAGGGTCCAGTGTTTCACCCCCTCTAGAGGATAGCACTCACCTATAGGGGAAGGAGGATGGACAGTTGCCCTGGGGTATACAGTTGACAAGAAACTGACATGACCTAAATGCATAAATGTTTTCAACAAATATTATTTTGATTACTTCCCCTCCAGCCCCTATTAGTTACCACTAGAGTTTATTCTTTTAGCTGCAAAAATGTTGTTGTTGTTGTTTCCTCTCCTATATATTCATCCTGATATGTTTATGTCTTAAAAGATCCAAACCCTTAATTTTTTTTCCTATCTGGTTGTATCATCATCTTTTTGGTGCGTTTCTTCACCGCATGGGGGCTTGTGCCTCTCTACATCATGCACAAACACTTTATTTTTGTGGAATGTCAGAAAGGAAAGAGAACAATCAGATGCAGACATTCAGTTCTCCATCTTGATCCAAAAGCTATAAACTTTTAAAATGTATGTTTTAAAGGACCCTTTCCCCTGTTCATAAACACTGTATCTCCTAAATGCCATTTGTGATATGCATACAGGTAGGAACCAGGCTGTTGCTTGTAGGATAGGGCCTTTCATGGAAGGGGAAGTGAACTAACATTGATTGAGGGCGCCTTGGTTCACGGCACAGAGCCTTTGATACCTTGTTCATGTAGACCTTGAAACAGCCCAGTGAGATAGCTGTTCTTGACTTCATCTGACTAGATAGGATACTACAGAAAAAAATGCTTACACACCTTGACCAGGCCTCCCGGCCAGTAGCAACACTGGGATCCTGACCTCAAGCAACATAAGTCCCTAACGCCAAGGGAGACAGACATTCTTCCTTTGTTTCATTACGAAGCAAAACCAAGCAAAACAACAGTGTAGTTTTAAGTGTGACTCTGGGGATTACATATGAGTTAATAATGGATGTGTATTTGAATTTAATTCATTTGTTTTCTAGTCAATTTCTGAGCATGAATTTCAGGAGAACATGAAGCTCGAGGCAGTGAACCCGGTTCTCCCTGAAGAAGTTTGTGTTGCCACCATTACTGCAGTAAGAGGTTCCTACCTGTGGCTCCAGCTGGAGGGTAAGCACCAGCAGCGCCGGGAAACCTGTGGCCCCCTCTTTGCTTTCCTGTTTATGCTTGTAATTTGGCTTGTTAAACTTAATTGGCTTGCTAAATCAGTCACTTAGGGAGTATAGGGGTCTTCTAACTTACAGTGCAAAATTCTAAGCTAAAAATTTACTTTTTGTCCTTGACTTGCAAGTTTAGGAAATGAAGGGAATAAATAGCCTTCACTGCAGAGTGACCTATTTTCTTGAAGAGGAAAGTATAAGTCAAATAGCATATGTTTTATGTCCTGAATATATGAGCTTGAGCAATGACACCTAGCTCATTCAAGAGATAGTATTTTGATTGTCCCTAACTAATAGAACCTAAAAGTATATAAAATAGAAATGTCCTATTAAACTGAAAGTGACAGCCAATGATTTGACAGGTTTGTGGATGGAAAATACTGTGTTGAGTACCTATTGCTGCCGTTACTTAGTGTGAACCATGTTTCTTTTTTATCCTGATGTCAAATAACTTGACTCTGAGAAGGCACCTACTGTTTCTGATGGCAGAATTGGCACTTAATACCACGTCAAGGACAGTAATGAATGTAGACTTTTCTGCAACCCCATATCACTATGTCATTTCCTGCTTTCTGGCTTATCCCCAGAGTACCAAAACTAATCTTCCCATTGAGTAGAACTGTCACGTGTGTTTTTTGGTTTCCAGTTATTTTAAGGAATTGACTGTGATGCATTTGTTGATAGTCTATAAATGACATCAGTGGTAGTTGCAGTTGCTTATTTGCTCATCCTTGGCCATGGGTCACCTTATATATTCACTACCTATTGTGGTCCTTACATTGGTGTACTTGGGGGAAAGTTTACTGTTTTTTTTTCTTCATGTTTTTCACTATGAAAAGATAAGACCTCTATGTAAAATGGATCTGCTTATGAGATTTTGTATTATTGTAACAGTAGAACATTGTCTATGACTTAGTTTAATGAAGAAAGTTGTTTAATGGTCTAAAAAATATTTTTTAATCTAAATAGGTTCTAAGAAGCCCATACCTGAATTCATTGTGAGTGTAGAATCTATGGCTATCTTCCCTTTGGGTTGGTGTGAAACGAATGGCCACCCACTCAGCGCTCCTCGCCGAGCACGAGGTATCTATGTCTATTTCTGGGTCAGAGGGTTGATTGTTAAATAATCTGTTGTGTGGCTACTACCAGTTGGGTTAAATCCTGACATTTCAGAAAAAAGCAAATAAGCTGATGTTCTGGTTATCTACCCCCAGTATAAGAAATTATTCATTGCAATAAACAGTATTACCTTACAGTTTCTGTTGGCAGCTGGGTCCTCTGGATCAGCCATCCCAAGGCCCAACAAAGAGAGGTCCTCTTTCAAGCTTACTTAGATGATTGTTGGAAAGATTCATTTCCTCATGGGCTGTTGGATGGACATTCTCATCTCCTTACTGGCTGGTGGCCTGAGGCCTTTCCCAGTTCCTTGCCATGAGGGCCTCTCCCTAGGAAAGCTCAGGACATGGCAGCTGGCTTCCATCAGAGAGGAGCAAGCTATAGAGCAAAAGAGATTGCACAAGATGGAAGCCAGATTTTTTTCGTTATCTGATCTTGAAAGTGACATCCCATACCCTTTCATTGGATGTCATTTACATCTGTAAAATCACTCTTTTAAAGTACACAATTTGGTAGTTTTTAGCATATACACAGACTTATACAACTATTACCACTATCTAATTTTAGAACATTTTCATCACTCCAAAAAGAAACCCCATACCCATTAGCGGTCACCACCACCCCAGCCCTAGGCAACCACAGATCTATTTTCTGTTTCTAAGATTTGCTTATTCTGGACATTTCCTGTAAACAGTCATACAGTATATGTTCTTTTGTGGACTGGCTTTTTGCACCTAGCATAAAGTATAATGTTCTCAAGGTTCATTCTTGTTGCAGTATGCACCAATACTTTATTCTTTTTTATTGCCAAATAATATTCCATTGTTTGAATACACACGTTTTATTTATGCTTTCATCAATTGATGGACATTGATTATTTCTAACTTTTAGCTATTATGAGCCAAGCTGTAGACATTCATGTACAAGTTTCTGTTTGGGCTTGTGTTTTCATTTTTCTTGGGTATCTAACTAGAAGTGGAATTGCTAGGTCACCATTTGACTCTGTGCTTCGAATTTTGAGAACTAGAAGACTGTTTTCCACAGTGGCTGCACCATTTTATATTCCTACCAGCAATGTTTAGGGGTTCTAGTTTCTTAACCTTGTCCCCAACACTTGCTATTGCCAAAATAACTTTTATTTCAGTCAAAACTTGGAGGGTCAGGAAATCGAAAAGGGCTCTGTTGGGCACTTCTTACTTGGAAATGCTCACACAGTTGCAGTCAGGTGCCACCTGGGATTGTAGTCATCCAAAGGCTCAACTAGGCCAGATATCCAAGGTAGCTTACTCACATGGCTGGCAGTTGATGCTATCAGTCTGTGTGTAGGTGAGCTCTCCAGTTTGGCAGCTTCAGTTAATCAGACTTCTTATAAGGTGGCTGGCTTCTCCCAGAGTGAGTGTCCCAAGAGAATCAATAGAAACTAAGTAGCCTCTTATGACCTAGCCTCAGAAATAACCCACCATCCCTTCCACCATAATATGTCTGTCAAAACTGTCACACACCTCCTCAGATTCAAAGGGAAGGATCACAGACCCCACCTCTTAATGAGAGAATTATCAAAGAATTTGAGCTTTTTAAAAACTTCTATGACTATCTTGTTTATACTGTATGCCTAAACATGTAATTTTTATTTGCAGAGTTCATTGTGTCTACCCTACAGCAACTGGTGTCAGAGTATGCAATGAAAAGAAACACTTAGGAATTTTATTTGTTGGAAATGAAGGTTTATTTTCCTAGTTGTTGAATAGAAGTGATTCCAAGATATTGAGTTTCTATTACAAATTATATCACAGCACAAATCCTGAGATACAGTGTGTTCTCTTCCTCTTGCCCAAAAAGTATTTATTCAGGGTTTTACTTAAAAATATTTTCTTTACCCCTAGATTACAAAAGTATTCTACACTCTTTACTACTGAGTTTTTAGTTCTACCGCTTACATTGAGGTCTTTAATTGCTTTAAAGTCTACCTTTGGTCGATGTTAGGAGATAGCCAGTTTTATTTTTCTCCACATGGTGAGCCATGTTTCCCAATCCCGACTACTAGATTATTTATCCTTTCCCCCTGATTTGTGGTCCAGCATTTATTGTGTAATAGTTCTATATTTTCATGGAGCCGTTTCTCAACTTTCCATTGCATTCTTTTTTTTTTTTTTTTAGATTTATTATTTATTTATTTATCTCCCCTTCCCCCCCCCACCCCAGTTGTCTGTTCTCTGTGTCTATTTGCTGCGTCGTCTTTGTCCACTTCTGTTGTTGTCAGCGGCACCGGAATCTGTGTTTCTTTTTGTTGTGTCATCTTGTGTGTCAGCTCTGTGTGTGTGTGGCACCATTCCTGGGCAGGCTGCACTTTCTTTTCGTGCTGTGCAGCTCTCCCTATGGGGCACACTCCTTGTGCGTGGGGCTCCCCTACGCGGGGGACACCTGCGTGGCAGGGCATTCTGCGCGCATCAGCACTGCGCACGGGCCAGCTCCACACAGGTCAAGGAGGCCTAGGGTTTGAGCTGCGGACCTCCCATGTGGTAGACGGACACCCTAACCACGGGGCCGAGTCCGCTGCCTTCCATTGCATTCTGAGCATCTTCTTGAGCATACACCATATTTTTTCCCCCAAACACTCTATTTTACCTCCTTCCCCCCTTCCTCTAGTAACCTCTAATATACTTTCTATCTCTGCAAATATGCTATTTTTACTTATCTCCTATAAGTTATATTATACAATATTTGTCTTTATGTGCCTTGCTTATTCCCATTAGCATAATATTTTCAAGGTTCATCTCAGAATTTCATTCCTTATGATTGGGAAATACTCTATTGTATGTATGTACCACATTTCATTTATCCATTTGTTAGTGGACACGAGTTGTTTGCACCTTTTGGCTCTTGTAAACAATGCTGCTTTGAACACTGGTGTACAAGTATCTGTTTGAGACCCTGTTTTCACTTTCTTTGGATATATACCTATAAGTGGAATTATTGGGTCATTTGGTAATTCTATACTAACTTTTTGAAGAATCACCAAACTGTTTTCCACAGTGGCTGCATTCCCACCAACAATGTATTAGAGTTCCAGTTTCTCCACATCCTTTCCAGCATTTCTTTTCTTTTTTTTTTTTTTTAAATAATAACCAACCTTGTGGGTATGATATGGTATCTCATTGTGGTTTTCATTTGCATTTCCATAATGGCTAGTGATATAGAGCATATTTTCATGTGCCTATTGGCCATTTGTATTTCTTTTGGGGGGAAATGTCTATTCAAGTCTTTCGCCCATTTTTTTAATTGATTTGTTTGTCTTTTTGTTCTTGCATTGTGAAAGTTCTTTATATATTCTGAATATGAAGCCCTTATCCAATATGTGGTTGCAGCTGTTTTCGCCTATTTTGAAGATTCTTTCACTTTCTTTGTAATTTTCTTTGATGCCCAAAATTTTAAATTTTTTTTTGTCTTTTTTTATTTTATTTTTTTTTATTGACTTTGTAATAATATTACATTAAAAATATATATGTGAGGTCCCATTCAACCCCACCCCCCCACCCCACCTTTCCCCCCCCCACCAACACTCGTTCCCATCATCATGACACATCCATTGATGAAGTCAATTTTTTATTGTTTTTTGTTGTTGACATTGTTGCTTGTCTTTTGTCCATTCCTGAATTCCAGGTCATGAATATATGTTATCTTTGAAAAGTTTTATAGTTTAAGTTCTTATATATATGTCCTTGACCCATTTTGAGTTGATTTTTGCCTATGGTATAAAGTAGGGGTCTCACTTCATTCTTTGCATGTGGAAATCCAATTTTTCCCAACACCATTTGTTGAAGAGACTATTCTTTCACCATTGCATATACTTAGCATCTTTGTCAAAAATCAGTTGGCCGTAGTGTGTTGGTCTAGTTCTAGATTTTCAGTTTTGTTCCTTTGTTCTATATGTATTTATACCAGTACCACCCACAAGGTTTTGATTACTGTAGCTTTATAGTACAATTTGGGAAGTGTGAGTTCTCCAACTTTGTTCTTCATGTATTAGGTCCTTAATAACTAGAATGAGTGAACCAATAAAGAGAGTAAGTATATTTCTGAAACCGATGTTATATGGAAATAATTAAACTGAACTTCATGGTCAAAAATTAGAGAGGGGAGTGGGTGTAGTGCAGTGGCTGAGCACCTGCTTTGCATATATGAGGTCCTGCATTCAATCCCCAGTACCTCCTTAAAAAAAAATTCGAGGAGAGAATTTTCAAGAGGAAAGAAAGAACTTAAAATCTTTGTCTGTCGTATATACCCATATTATTAATATTGGTTGATATTTTTGCACTTGAAATATACTAATTCAGCAAGAAGCATTTGGAGAGTCTCGAGAGTAAGAACAGTTAGAGTTGGAAATAAAAAGACTTTATCACTTCTCATGGTCATGGAAATATTCTGGAATACTAATTCTAAAAACTTATGCATCAGCTACTGTTATGCCCAAAGAATACTAATATAAGGGAAATGAATGTCTCATTACCATATTTAAAGTTGTTATACAAGGCATAATTACAATACAGTGCATAACATGTTTTATTGCATCAATAAGAGTAAGAAAAACTTTGCAACAAAGGGAGTTTCCTTCACCTGGTTCCTTCTTTTAATGGAACTACCACCAGTGCTTATTCTAACCATTCTTTTTTTTTTTAAAGATTTATTTATTTATTTCTCTCCCCTTCGACCCCCTCCAGTTGTCTGCTCTCTGTGTCCATTCACTGTGTGTTCTTCTGTGACCGCTTCTATTTGTATCAGCGGCACCAGGAATCTGTGTTTCTTTTTGTTGTGTAATCTTGTTGTGTCAGCTCTCCGTGTGGGTGGTCCCATTCTTAGGCAGGCTGCACTTTCTTTCACCCGGGGCGGCTCTCCTTACGGGGCGCATTCCTTGTGCGTGGGGCTCCCCTACGCAGGGGACACCCCTGCGTGGCACAGCACTCCTTGCGCGCATCAGCACTGAGCATGGGCCAGCTCCACACGGGTCAAGGAGGCCCGGGGTTTGAACCGTGGATCTCCCGTGTGGTAGACGGACGCCCTAACCGCTGGGCCAAGTCCGCCACCTCTAACCATTCTTGACCTGCTCTTTTTTCTCTCTTATAATTTTTTTTTCAGTATGGCTCTTATAGAGATGTTCTAAAGTTGCCACGTCATCAGTACAGTGATTTCTTAAAAATAGCAGCATCTCTTAAAAACGTGCCCATTTGTCTAATTTCTTCTTTTAGTCTTATGTATTAAAAGAAGCCCAAAGGGAGGGAAAAAAAGCCCAGCAGGAAAACCTTTAGCCGGTCATTTGGTGAACAGTAATTATGTGCCTAAGAATTCTGGATGGTAAACAGGTGAAGAGGAAGGATTTCTATGGGGAGGGCTGTGTGAGGACAAGTCCCAACAGCCAGAGGAGCTCCCCTCACTGTGTTTCCTTTCTTTCCCACTTGTTCCTCATCATGACCTGCTGCCAAGTTCCTCACTTCTGGTTTTCTCGGCCAGGACTGTGAGAGAAAATCTCATCTTACTCTTTATAGTCCTTCCAGCCTGTATTGTTATATAATGTACTTTTAAATATTTCAAGGAAAATTGTTAAAATTTTGCAATAATAGATACTAAAGCTGGAAGAATTTAGGTTCCTTTTTCAAACAACAGGTATTCTTTGAATAGTTACTTGAGAGATGATAAGTTATATCGAAAAACCTTACAGTTGATTAAAACTATTCTCAATTCCCCAGTGCTGTTTTGGGACTATATCCCCAGGTTTCCATAGTTTAGATATTTAGTACAAATATCAATAAATAACATTTTTGGAATTGTAACTTTGAACTGTAGCGCATCCAGGCACTACAAATGTAGATTTTTCTGTGGGTCCCTGAAAAAAAGTAGTGAAATAGAAAGTTGGTTTTGAAAACACGTAATGGTTAAAACTTACCTCCTTACCACGGTTCTCAAATTTTAGTATGCATGTGAATTACCTAGGAATCTTGTTAAAATAGAGATTCTGATTTAGGAGGCCTGGGTAGGAATCTAAGATTTTGCATTTCTAACCATACTCTTGAGTAGCAAAATAGATAATAATTGTTTTCCTTGAAGTTCTTAATAATGCCACTGGGCTTAGAAGTTTAATACAGTCTTGCTAGTTGGCTATGTAGTGGCTAAAAGCATCAGCAAACTCATTCGTCAGAAGAACTCCTTGGACATGCATTTAGGGGGTAAATCCTTCATCTCTGACACTGCAGCAGTGGCTTCCATGGGTCAGGAATTTGTTGTCTTGCCCTGGCCTCTCTGATTCCCTGGACACAGCGTCTGGGCAGAGGTGTCCTGGACAGCAGCAGGAGCTAGAACGTGCTTACCAGCCAAGATCCTCTGTGCTAGAGAGGAGAGTGAGGAGTGACTGGTGTCTATCCCTCTCTCAGCTTGATTTCATATTCATAGCTCTCTGAAAATTCTGTTAATGCCACCTACTGTGGATCCCCCCAGGAGAGGAGAGAGGAGTAAGATTTTATCCATTCTCATCCTTGCCAGCCCAGTGCTGCTTTAATAATCTACCACTTGGCCCCAGATTCGGTGGGCAAACCATCTCTTCTGTTTCCTTTAAAGAAAAACAAAAGGAAAGCATCCACACTCCTAGAAACATTGTATTATTTTTTCCTTTGGACTACTTTTCCTGCTTAGTAAATATTCGCAGAGTTGACTGACCCAGGGAACCTTGAAAATTTTTTTTTTTTCTTTATATAAAAACTCCTACCCAAAATATATATTTTGTCTAGGTATCCAGAAACATAAGCCCTAATTTAGTGTACTTGCTGATAAAATATATACAGAACCAGGTTTAATATGCTAATGTAAGCTTAATACTACATATATAACTTTTCATTTGTCTTTTGATTTTTTTTTCCTTCTTACAGTTCATAAACAGAGGAAAATTGCAGTGGTTCAACCAGAAAAACAGTAAGTAATACTATGTTTGAACAATGACATTTAAGTGTTGAATATTTAGAAAAATAAATATTTCAAAGAGTATATTTCTTCATGTTATTTTCTCAGAGGGAAGCATAATCCTTTAATTCAACTTTTGATAGTTTCCTATACTTCCCCTTACAGTATATGCATTTTCTAAAATGGCGTTATATACAAAAAGGTAAAATGCATTCTCAGGATGTTACCCAAATTGAGTTTCTTTTAGCTTTTAGGGGCTTAAGGCATTTGAATTAAGAAGAGCAAATATGAGGCTTCATGCTGTTATTTGTTAAGGAAGAGCAAAAAGTGTGAATTTAGGATATGATTTGTCATAGTGAAAAAGAAACTGAAAACTTAAGGTAGAAGGCAGCAACTCTAAAAGACAAGAAGACATACACACTCAAAGGAGTGTGACTTTATGTCTCATCAAGAAACCTTTATAGCATATCTTCACACAGCTTTTGAGAAACAATTTTTGGTGCCTGCAAACTGTGAAAACACAATTTTCTTTGCATATGTGTATGTTTTTAAACTTTCATGTTTTGGTTTTTATGTACTTTATAGCTACCTTTGCTGCTATGCAAGTAATAAAACTGCCAATAGAAGCAGAGAAAAAAGCTACAAAGTTCTCTTCCAGCTAGAAGACTAGCTAGCTAGCAGCTAGCTAGCTAGATAACAGAAAACTTGCCTTAGATTTTTCTTCAACTTAGTTGTTAGGATTGATTGAAAGTTTTAGTCTGAAACACTCTGAAAAGATAAATTAGCATTTTTCCATACTTGCTGTGTACAAATAATTGTTTTTTTCATAACATAATTTGTTTTTAATTTTGAAACTGTTGGAAAAAGAAAACAGACCTTATATAAGAAATGTTTCTGTTTTATTGACTATTGCAAAAATGAATAGTTTCCTTGTGGTTTAAGAATTCCACAAGAAATTCTATAATGTGCTGCCCAAATCAATGAAAAGAAAGTTTTTTTTCAACATATGATACCACAATACTATCTATAGACTGTCATTGCTTCATAAGAACCTGACATACAGTTTTAAAAGCAATCACTGATAAGAAAAGAAAAAAAAAAAGGTATGATCAATGTAGTACCTTCCACTGTAGAATTTTGCAGCCTGCCACATTTGTTTACTTCGTAGAGTTGAAGAAAACCAACCCTCACACTTTACTGACCTCAGTGATAATCTAACTCTTGCTGTGTTTTCTTGGCCCAGAATACCATCTTCAAGGACTGTCCACGAGGGCCTGAGGAATCAGGAGCTGAACACTACAGATGCAGGTATACGTGTATGTAACCTTATAGGAAAGAGACGCCCTGAGGCTCTTTTAATGGACTAGATATAAAAATAATACTTTGAAGTGTTATAACTGCCTGTTATGTCTTACTTCATAATCATCTCTAGACTCATATTTCTGCCCATTTATAATAATTGGAGCCGTTCTTCATTGATCACCTTTTTTGTGCCACGGGCTCTGGATTTTATCTTCTTTGAGTTTAGATAAAGGCCCAAGCCACTGGACTAGTGGGTCTTCCCAGGACTACTCTTGACTCCCCTTTGCTGGCTGTATAATGCCTAGCATCTAGGCTATGTGGATTTTGATGCAGATTGGGCATCCAGATGGTATTTAGCAAATACCTAGAAAGAAAAGAAACTGAGGTCACAAATCTTTTGAGTAGAAGGGTCAGAAATGGAACCCAAATCTTTGCAATTCCAAAACCTGCACTTTTGTGTCTTCCACCCACTGCTATTTCATTATGCCATTTTTATGTACGTAGAGGAGCAGAGCTGTGTTAGCTCCTTCTTTAATGAATTGCTGGCCATTCTAAAGCCCACAGAAACTGCTGAATGAAGACATTATCATCTCACACATGACCTCAGCCAAGGCTTTTTGGTTTGGATGGTCATAGGTCAGGTTCCCTCGGGCATAGAGTTGGGGGCTCTGAGATTTGCATGCAGGAGTTTTAATGGGATTTGCTTTGGGGAACACCTCCTGAAATGGGGAAAGGTAAGAGGATTGGATAAAGAGAGAAGTTGAGCTGCAATACAATAACAACAGAGGTTTCTACCAGTCCCATGGGGAGCCTTGGAGCCCAGTGTAGCTGCTTAGAGTCATCCCCATTTGAGGTGTGGAGACCTCAGTTATTCTACGATGTGAACTGGTCACTGGAAGTAGGCTGCTGGTCACTTCTCCTCTCTCACAGGGGGTGGGACCTTGGGCAGGGTGACTCTCCTGAGGAGAGCAGCCCCCAGCTGAAGGCAGTTTCTGGGATAAGGACTTAAAGCTGAAAGCTGTAAGCTGCCAACATTCCTAGCCACAAGGAGTTTAAATACCTTAATCCTGAAGGGGGGATCTGGGTGTCACACCATAGGCTCTACTACAGAGTTCAAATGGAAAAACCGGTGCTGAGACTGCATTCTTAATTAAAGAGCAAACATTATGCACTTAGGTTACTAGTTACCATGAACAGTGTGCACACAACTTCTCTCCTTAACATTAGATTAACTGGACATTATTCCTTGAAGAACCTCTCTGTTTTATATCAAAATAAAGATGTTTTCGTCTATTTGAATTTTTTACATTGAATAGCTGAATTGCTCACTACTATTCTGGAATTAAAAATAAATATATTGACATACAGTGTTCATACAGAGAAGGGTATAAATCTTAATTGTACACCACAAATAATTTCCCTAACATGTAATCGGCACCATCCCTAGATCAAAAACCAACATTACTAGTGCCCCAGAAGCATCCTTTATATTCCTCCTGAACGTAATCACTGCCATGAGTACTAGCATCCTAGATGAGTTTTGTCTGCTTCTAAACTGTAGATAAATGAATCATACAGTATGTACTCTTTCGTGTGTGGCTAGTTTCCTCACTTGTTTGTGAAATTCATCCATGTCATTGCATGTAGCAAAAGTTTTATTCGTTTTCATTGTTTTATAAAATTCTATTGTATGGTCATTTGCCAATTCATTTATTGTGTATGGGGATGATGATGATGATGATAATTATAGAAGTTGTGGGATTACGGAACAGACATCCATAAAATACAGGACTCCCATATATCACCCCCCTACCACCTTGCATTGGAATGTAGGACATTTGTTACAATTGATGATAGTGCATTTTTATGATTATACTATTACTTAAAATCCATGGTTTAACTAAGGTTTCCCTGTTTGTGTAGCGTAGTTCCATGGATTTAAAAAACTCTTATACAATTACCATATATACATTCTAACATTACCCCTTTTTAAAAATCAATTTTATTGATACATATTAATAAAGCATACAGTCCATCTAAAGTGTGCAGTCCATCCAAAGTGTGCAATCATGGCATTTGGTATAATCACATAGATGTAAATTCATCACTCGAATCATTATTAGAACATTTTCATTATTCCAATAATAATAATAAAAAAAAACAGATGGTAAAAAAGCTCTACCCCTTAAAAATCACTGTTCAGTCTCTCTATGCTTCCCCTGCCATACATAATTGCTACTCTGTCTTTTTAATTTATTTGTATTTTGTATAGATGAAGTCAAACAATATGTAGTACCTTTTGTTTAGTTTCTTTTACTTAGTGTATTTCCTTTTTTTAACATTAATGGAAGATTGTTAATATAGCTACATAATATGCACTACATCCCATATTTTGCTTTGGTTGTATATTTGCCTGATATTAACATTTTGTAACATTAATATACATTTATTCAGTTTCAGAAAAACAATTTTATGTATGCAGTATTATCCATATTTATTTCACATGAGGTTTCGCTATGTAATATACTCTGAGGTTAAATTTTTTAGCTGTCCTTCTAGTAATGTGCATGACCTTAGACATTCCGTCAACCATTGTCATACCCATATATTAGCACTATAGTTACAAACATTATGATGTGCTTTCACCATTTCTGTTCATATCCAAAGATTTATGTCCAACCATACCAATTTTGTACAGATCAACCCCACCTTTCCATTCTCTAACCTCATTGTATTTTCTGGTGGCCTGTATTCTAGTTATTAAATCCATGAGTTTACGCAATATATTTAGTTCATAATAGCACAGTCATTCAGTATTTGTCCTTTTGTGTCTGACTTGCTTCACTCAACATAATGTCCTCCAGGCTGATCTGTGTTGTTATATGCTTCACAACTTCATTTCTTCTTACAGCTGCATAACATTCCATTGTGTGTCTACACCACAGTTTATCAGTTCATCGGTTGATGGACATCTGGGTTGTTTCCATCTGTAGGTAATTGTGAATAATGCCACTGTGAACATCAGGGTGCAGATATCTGTTCATGTCCCTGCTCTCAGTTCTTCTGGGTATATAACTAATAGTGGTATTGCTGAGTCATATGGAAAATCTATATTCAGCTTCCTTAGGAATTGCCAAACAATCCTCCACAGTGACTGTACCACCAATAGTGAATTAAACATTCCTTTCTCTCCACATCTTCTCCGACACTTGAAGTTTCCCATCTTTTTAATAGTGGCCATTCTGATAGGTGTGAAATGATATCTCATTGTAGCTTTGATTTGCGTTTCACTAATTGCTAGTGATGTTGAACAATTTTTCATGTGTTTTTTTGAAGTTTGTTTCATCTTTGGACAAATGTCTAAGTTTTTTGCCCAGTTTTTAATCAGGACGTCAGTTGTTTTATTTTTTAGTTGTAGCATCTCTTTATATATCATGGATACTAAACCCTTATTGAAGACGTAATTTCCAAATATTTTATCCCATTGAGTTGGCTGCCTTTTCACCTTTTTGACAAAGTCCTTTGAGGTGTTTAATTTTGAACATTTTTTTTCCTTTTGCTTTGGGTGTAAGGTCCAAGAAACTACCACTAACCCAAAGATCTTGAAGATGTTTCCCTACATTTTCTTCTAGTAGTTTTATGGTCTTGGCTTTTATATTTAGATTTTTTTCCAGTTTGAGTTGATTTTTACATGGGAGCAGTGAGATAGGGATCCTCTTTCATTCTTTTGATTATGGATATACAGTTCTCTCAGCACCATTTGTTATAAAGACTGTTTTGTCCTCTTAATGTGAAGGTTTATTTCTGGACTCTCAATTATATTCTGCTGATGAACGTGTCTCTCTTTATGGCAATACCGTGTTCTTTTGACCCACTTAGCTATGTAATTTGTATCAAGGTCAGGCAGTGAAATTGCTCCTACATCACTATTCTTTTTTAGAATGCTTTTGACCATTCATTTCCCTTCCAAATAAATTTGGTAATTGCCTTTTCTATTTTTGTAAGGTAGGTTGTTGGAATTTTTATTGGTATTACATTGAATCTAAATCAGTTTGGGCAGGATTGACATCTTCATGATATTTTGTCTTCCAGTCCATGAACATGGAATATCTTTCCATTTGTTTAGGTCTTCTTTGAGTTCTTTTAGCAGTGTTTTGTAGTTTTCTAAATATAAGTCCTGTATATGTTTGGCTAAATTGATTCCTACGTTTTGAGTCTTTTTGTTACCGTTGTAAATAGAAATTTTTTTTCCAGATTTCCTCCTCAAATTGTTCATGACTGGTGTACAGAAACATTACTGATTTTTGCATGCTGATCTTGTATCCTGCTTCTTTGCTAAACTCATTTATTATCTCCAAGTAGCTTTGTTATAGACATTTCAGAATTTTCTAAATATAGGATCATGTCATCTGTGAATAGTGAGAGTTTTACTTCCTCTTTACCTATTCAGATGTCTTTTTTTTTCCTTGTCTAACTGCTCTTAAGTAGAACTTTTATTAAATGTTGAATAACAGTGGTTACAGTGGGCATCCTTGTCTTCTTCCCGTTCTTAGAGGGAAAGCCTTCAACCTTTACTCATTGAGTTCATTGGCTTAGGTTTTTCATATATGCCCATTATCATATTGAGGAACTTTCCTTCTATCTTTCAAAGTGTTTTTATCAAGAAAAAATGCTGGATTTTGTCAAATGCCTTTTCTGTATCGATTGAGATGATTGTGTGTTTTTTCTCCTTCAATTTCTTAATGTGGTGTATTATATTAATTGATTTTCTTGTGTTAAACCATTTACATACCAGGAATAAATTGCACTTGGTCATGGTATATAATTCTTTTAATATGCTGTTGGATTCAATTTGCAAGTATTTTGTTGAGAATTTTTGCCTCTTTGTTCATTAGAGAGATTGGTCTGTAATTTTCTTGTAGTATCTTTATCTGGCTTTGCTATAAGGGTGATGTTGGCTTCATAAAATGTTTTGTGTAGTTTTCCCTCCTCTTCAATTTTTTGGAATAGTTTAAACAAGATTGGTGTTAATTCTTCTTGAAATGCTTGTAAAGCCATCTGGTCCTGGACTTTTCTTTGTTGCGATATTTTTGGTGACTAGCTCAATATCTTTAAATGTGATTGGTTTAAATTCTTTTATTTCTTGTCAATGTAGATTGTGCATTTCTAGGAATTTGTCCATTTCATCTGTACTGTCTTAATTTGTTATCATTCATTTTCTCATATTCTCTTATGATCCTTTTTATTTTTATGGGATCAGTCATAATGTCCCCCCTTTCATTTCTGATTTTTATTTATCTTCTCAAAGAACCAGTTTTTGGTTTTGTTGAGTTTCTCAATTTCTTTCATTTCTGCTCTAATCTTTATTATTTCTTTCTTTCTGTTTGTTTGGCTTGCTGTTCTCTTTCTGATTTCTTCAGTAGTTCAATTAGGTCTTTGATTTTAGGTCTTTCTTCTTTTTTAATATATATATTTAGGGCTATAAATTTCCCTCTCAGCACTGCCTTTGCTGTTTCACGTTAGTTTTAATAAGTTGTAATCTTTTTTTCATTCGTCTCAAGGTATTTACTAATTTCTCTCACAGTTTCTTCTTTGACCCACTGATTGTTTAGGAACACATTGTTTTGCGAATTTTATACCTTTCCCGTCGCTTACTGATTTCCAGTTTCATTCCATTATGATCTGGGAAGGTGCTTCATATAATTTCAGTCTTTTTATATTTATTGAGACCTGCCTTGTGACCTAACATGTCATCTATCCTGGTTGGGTGCATAGATATTTGTGACTCTTAGGTCTTCCTGGTTGATTGTCCCTTTTATTAATATAAAATGGCCTTCTGCATCTCTTATAACTTTTTTGCACTTAAAGTTGGTTTTATCTGATATTAATATAGATATCTGCTTTTTTTGGTTATTATTTGCATGGAATATCTTTTTCCAACTTTTCATTTTCAGCTTGTTTTGTATCCCTGGTTCTAAGTTGAGTCTCCTGTAGACAGCATTTGGATGGCTTGTGTTTTTTATCTGTTCGCATTCAGTGATATTACTGTAAATGCTTTATTAACTTCCACCATTTTATTCTTTGGATTTCATATGTCATATCTTATTTTTGTCTGTCTTTTTACTCATTTGGTTATCCTTTCTGCTGATTTTGCCTTCTACACTCTCCTCCAAACCTCTCTTATCTTTTTATTTTGGGCTGTAAGTCTTCCTTTAATGCTTCCTGCGAAGCCAGATTTTTTTTTTTTTTAATGAGATCTCTTATTTTCTGTTTATTTGTGAATATTTTAAACTCATCTTCATATTTGAAGGACAGTTTTGCTGGATAAAGAATTCTTGGCTGGAAATTTTTCTCTTTCAGTGTCCTAATTGTCTTCTCACCGCTGTGGCTTCTGATGAGAAATCCACACTTAAGTCTTACTGGGTGTCCCTTGTATGTGCTGATTTTCTTCTCCCTTGCTGCTCAGAATTTTCTCTTTCTTTGACATTTGACATTCTTAGAAGTATGTGTTGGAGTAGATCTATTCACATTTATTCTGATTGGGTACAGTGCATTTCTTGGACATGTAAATTCATTTCTTTCATGAGAGTTGGAAAATCATCAGCCATTATTTCCTCAAATACTCTTTCTGCCCCCTTTTCCCTTCTTTTTTCTTTCTGGAACTTCTATGACATGTATGTTGTCACACTTCATGTTATTATTCAACTCCTTGAGCCCCTGCTCTATTTTTTCCATTCTTTTCTCTCTTCGTTTTTCCCCTCTTCTATTTCTGACCGGCAAATAAGTACATTCCTGCAGCCCTGAAAGTGACTCCTTCCAGGCAGCAGGAGCAGGTGGTATCTGCGTGGGTCGGCTATTCTATCTTCTGTATCATTTATTCTTCCTTCTATACCTTCGAGTCTGCTGTTGTATTCCTCTCATGTTGTTGGGGTTTTTTTGTTTGTTTGTTTTTTGAGGACTAGGGCGGGAGGACGAACCTGGGACCTCTTATGTGGGAAGCTGGTGCTCAACCACTGAGCCACATCAGCTTCCCTGAGTTGGTTTTTTTGTTTGTCTTATTGTATTTGTTTTCTAGTTTTTCAGGAGGTACTGGGAACCGAACCCAGGGCCTCCCAAGTGGTGTGGCCCCACTTGGCCTGAACTGCTTGAGCCACATCTGCTCCCCTAATGTGTGTTGTCGTTTTTTTTTTTAAGATTTATTTATTTCTCCCCCCTCCCCACCCTGGTTGTCTGTTCTCTGTGTCTATTTGCTGTGTCTTCTTTGTCCACTTTTGTTGTTGTCAGCGGCACGGGAATCTGTGTTTCTTTTTGTTGCGTCATTTTGTTGTGTCAGCTCTCCGTGTGTGCGGCACCATTCCTGGGCAGGCTGCACTTTCTTTTGTGCTGGGCGGCTCTCCTTACTGGGCGCACTCCTGGCACGTGGGACTCCCCTATGCGGGGACACCCCTGAGTGGCACAGCACTCCTTGTGCACATCAGCACTGCGCATGGGCCAGCTCCACACTGGTCAAGGAGGCCTGGGGTTTGAACCGCGGACCTCCATGTGGTAGATGGATGCCCTAACCACCGGGCCAAGTCCGCAGCCCCTAATTTGTTTTTAATCACACCTATCATGTCTTTTATTGTCATGAGCTCTGTTATTTTTCCATTCGGGTTTTTTAATTTTTCTTTATGCTCACTCAGTGTCTTCTTGATGTCCTTTATTTCTTTAGCCATATTATCTTTCAACTCATTAATTTGAATCGGGGAAATTTGTATGAATCACATTGATTAGTTGCCTCAGATCCTTTGTTTCTTCTGGGGTTTTGATATAATCCTTTGCTTGAACCTTTTCTTCCATTTTGTTACTATGGCTTGTAATTGTTTTGCTGATGTCTAGGCATCTTATTATGATGGTAAGTTTACTCTGAGTTCACATCTACACAATTTCTCATGTAGGGATTTCGTGGGGGTAGGCTGTATGTCAGTCTTTGATTCTTGGTTCAATCTGTTCTAGCTCTTTAGGATTATCCCTATTTAGTGCACAAATCTGTGCCCTGGACCCAGTAATGGGTTGCAGACCCACTTCAAGAGCCTTGTGGAGGGACCCTATAAAGGCCTGAAAAAGCCTCTCAGATTTACTGTTTCTTCACATGTACTTCCTTGGTCTGCCAGCAGATGGCAGCCTTTTTGGCAGCCCTCTCAGTTCAAACCCTGGTTGGATTGTGTTTGCTGCAATGCTGACTGCAAAATGCAACAGAGGATCTTGCCTCAGGGCTATTCAGAGCCTAGCAAATCAAACTTACCCAGAGGTAATTGACCAACTTTTGTAGGCCGCCCCTCCCTTTTCCTGGGTAGGAAATAATTCCACTCCCCTCTGTGTCCTCAACAACCAGTCCTGGTCAGCAGGGAGGGTGTTTGAGAGGGTTTCTATCTTTAGCCCCTTTCCAGCTCACAAGGCAAACAATGGTGTGACTCCCCCTTGGCCTGAAGGGCTCATGCGACACAGCAGACCAAACTTGTTGGCCAAAAACTGAATCAGCCTTAAGCTGCATCCCTCTCTCTTCCCTTTCCTGAGGAGGTGGACCCTTGCAGCCCTCTCTGTGTAGAGCCACCAGTCTCCTACAGAGGCTGGAGAATTCACAGCTGTCTGCTCCAAAGGTTGGGGATGGGAAGTGGCAGCTCAGCTTTTACTCAGTGTGTTTTGGGATTCTTTTCCTTTGCCTCTCTCTCTTCTGGGTGGTGTCTAGCCTTCCCCTGGTGCCCTTAAACATTTTTAAAGGCCTTTGCTCCTGTCCTCTTGCTCTTTTTGGGGGGAGAGAAATAAGTTCTGTGTCTCTCTAATCCTCCATCTTCCCAGAAGTCCCAACATCACCCCTTTTAATCCTCTTCAGATACATATTTCCGCACTGTTAATTGCATTAACAGTGTTGTGCTACCATCACCACCATCCATTACCTAAACATTTTCATCATTCCAAATACGAACGCTGTACATTTCAAGCCTTAACTTTCCATTCCCTATCCCCACATCATCCCCTGGTAACCTGTACTCTAGAATCTGACTCTCTATGAGTTTGCTTATTCTAATTGTTTCAAATCAATGAGATCCCACAATATTTGTCCTTTAATGTCAGGCTTATTTTACTCAAATTGATGTCTTCAGGGTTCATAAGTGTTGTCACTTATATTAGTACCTCATTCCTTTTTACAACTGAATATTATTCCATTGTATGTATATACCACATTTTATTTATCCATCAGTTGATCAATACTTGGGTTGCTTCCATATTTTTGCAGTTGTGAATAATGCCGCTACGAATCATTTTGCAAATATCTGTTTGCATCCCTGCTTTCAGTTCTTATGGGTTTATACATATTAGAGGGATTGCCAGGTTATATGGTAGTTCTACACTTAGCTTTCTGAGGAAGTGCCAAACTGTCTTCTACAGCGACTGTACCGTTTTATATTCCTACCAGGAATAAATGAGTGTCCCTGTTTCTCTACATCCTATCTAATACTTTTCCTTTTTTTTAAAAAAAAAAAAATCAACAACCATTCTAATTGGTGTGAAATTGTATCTCATTGTACTTTTGATATGCATTTCCTTAACGGCTAATGGTATTCAGCATCTTTTCATGTGCTTTCAGACCATTTGTATATCTTCTTTGGAGAGATGTCTGTTCAAGTCTTTTGCCTATTTTTAAATTGGGTTGCTTTTCTTTTTGCTGTTAAGTTGAAAGATTTCTATGTATTTTGAATAGTAAACCTGTACCAGATACGTGGTTTCCAAATATTTTCTCCCATTGTTTAGGTTGTCATTTTACTTTCGTGATGAAGTACTTTGAGGCACAAAAGTTTTAAATTTTCATGAGATTCCATTTATCTTTTGTCCTTTTGTTGCTTGCGCTTTGGGTATAAAGTTTTAAGAAACCATTGCCTAACACACGGTCCTGAAGATACTACCCTGCATTTTCTTCTAGGAGTTTAATAGCTCTAGCTTTTATATTTAGGCCTTTGATTTTTGTATATGGTGTAAGGTAGGGGTAGTTTTTTGTTTGTTTTTTGTTTTTTTGTTTTTTTTGGCAAATGGAGATCCAGTCTTCCCAGTACCATTAGTTGAAGAGACTGTTCTTTCCCAATTGAGTGGTCTTTGCCACTTTTTCAAAAATCAGCTGGCCATAACTGTGAGAGTTGATTTCTAAGCTCGCAATTTGATTTCTTTAGGCTATATATCTGTCCTTGTGCCAGTGTCATGCTGTTTGATTACTGCGGCTTTGTAATAAGTTTTTGTTTTTGTTTTAAGATTTATTTATTTATTTAATTCGCCCCCTCCCCCGGTTGTCTGTTCTCTGTGTCTATTTGCTGCGTCTTGTTTCTTTGTCCGCTTCTGTTGTCGTCAGCGGGGAAGTGTGGGTGCGCCATTCCTGGGCAGGCTGCACTTTCTTTCGCGCTGGGCGGCTCTCCTTACGGGCGCACTCCTTGCGCGTTGGGCTCCTCTATGCGGGGGACACCCCTGCGTGGCAGGGCACTCCTTGCGTGCATCAGCACTGCGCATGGGCCAGCTCCACACGGGTCAAGGAGGCCCGGGGTTTGAACCGCGGACCTCTGGTGTGGTAGACGGACTCCCTAACCACTGGGCCAAGTCCGTTTCCCTGTAATAAGTTTTAAGATTGGGAAATGTGAGTCCTTCAACTTCATTCTTATTTTTCAAGATGGTTTTAGCTATTTGGGACCCCTTACTCTTTCCTATATATTTGATGCTTGACCTTTACATTTCTGCAGAAAATGGTGTTGGAATTTTGATTGGGATTCCATTGAATCTGTAAATTGCTTTATGTAGTGTTGATGTCTTAATGATATTTAGTCCTCCAATCCATGAATATGGAATGTCCTTCCATTTATTTAAATCTTCTTTGATTTCTTTTAGCAGTGTTTTGTAGTTTTCTGTATATAAGTCCTTTACATTCTTCCTTAGATTTATTCCTAGATATTTGATTCTTTAGTTGCTATTGTGAATGGAATTCTTTTCTCAATTTCTTCTTCAGTTTGTTCGTTGTTTGTATATGGAAACATTATGATTTTGGCATGTTGATCTTGTCCCCTTTGCTGAATTCATTAACTCTAGGAGCTTTGTTGTAGATGTTTCAGGATTTTCTGTATTTAGGATTATATCATCTGCAAATAGGGAAAATTTTACTTCTTCCTTTCCAACTTTGATGCCTTTTATTTGTTTTTATTGCCTAACTACTCTGACAAGAACTTTGAGTACACTGCTAAATAACAGATGACAGTGGGCATCCTTATCTTATTCCTGATCTTAGAGGGAAGGCTTTCAGTCTTTCACCATGTGATGCTAGCTGAAACAAGCATATTCATAAAGTCAGAACTAGAATACAGGTTGCCAGGGGCCAAGAAGGGGAGGAGAATGGGGAGTTAATGTTTAATTGATACAGAGTTGCTGTTTGGGGTGATGAAAAGTTGTTGGCAATGGATGGTAGAGATGAAGTCCCAATTTTGCATATGTAATTAATATTACTGAATTTTATATTCAAAAACGGAGAAACAGGAAAATTTTAGGTTCTATGTAAGTTACGACAACAAAAACAACCCATAGAACTCTATAACACAGAGTGAACCGTAATGTAGGCAGTGGGCTAAAATTAATCACATAATTGTAATAATCTTGTTTCATCAAGTCTAACAAAGGACCATAGTAATGCAAAATGTTAGTAATAGGAAAAACTGTGTGTATGAGAGGGGGTATGTGGGAACTCTGGACTTTTCTGCATGATTTTTCTGTACACCTACAACTGCTCTAATTTTTTAAAATGTAAATCACATTTGGGCTTAAATGAAGCCCAAAATAGTTGAAGAAAGGGGCCTTTCAGCCCAGTTATCTCCCAAAATACCAGAAGAACCTAAATAGGTGATCACAGCATACTTTCAACTGTCCGTGGAATCCCAAAGATCAGAAAGGTCCCACCACATTGAGGGTTGACAACGTATTAGTTTGTCAGTTTTGAGACAAATTGTATTTCTGGTTACCGTACACCATCAATCCCTAGAAATATTCCAGTGTGGATTATTGAATAGGTAGTTTTTGAAGACCTAAAGAAGAAACAATTTATCATCAGGAATCATCATGGGTTCTTTAAATAAATTTCCATTTCCTTTATTAATAGAAGTACAGAGCTTTGGAACAATGTAGTATTACATCATAGTATTCATCAGGATACAATTCAGGACATTGTTTGATTTCAGAGTTGTTGTACGTCTAAGGTATTTCAAGGGCACCCTCAGACAGTGTGTTAAATTAAAAAATACCTAATTCCTAACTTCACCCAATTGGTGTATATTCTTGTTTTCCCCAGCAAATCCAACTTTGGACACATGGGATAGAGAATGAGTCTGTTCTGAATATTTGTTTCTCTTGATTTCCCAGTCATGATTAATGGAAAATATTGCTGTCCAAAGATATACTTCAACCACCGTTGCTTCTCAGGGCCATACCTTAACAAAGGAAGAATTGCTGAGCTGCCTCAATGTGTAGGACCCGGGAACTGTGTTCTGGTCCTCAGAGAGGTAAGGTTCTAACCTAGAGCAAAAGGACTTGGGTATGTCACAACAGCCTTATAGGCTTATTGCATGCTGTAGGCATGACGACTTCAATTTTTATCAAAAGTTATTTTCTTACATAGTGGACAGTGAACTATAGAAGTAATTATTTCTACTCCTTAGGAGACATTCACCTAAGCAGTTCTTCATGTGGTCGTTCATTTCTGTCAGTGTAGAAAGGTCTTTTGTCAGAGACCAGATGAGCACTATGTAAGAGTAAACGGAGATTAGTCTACGACCAAGAAGCTATTTGGCATTAATGCAGGGGCCCGTGATAGATAAAGCTGCATATCTGCTGGGCTTGCAGAGCTTCCCAGCCAGCATGCGGTGCTGTAGGTAACAGATGTGAGAAAGCATCGAACCTTTCCATCCTTAGGGTGAGAAGGCAGGGTCAAGGGCAGCTGGAACTTCTGAGTCAGCCACAGGAAGGTTCAGTGTCCTGAGTAAATCCATTTTCTGTGTGTACCATTACTGGTAAAGGATTTGGACACATGTGCTAGAATAAGTTGAAATTGATGGTGCCTGTTTCTTCCTGACTGTAACGTTTTGAATGTTTAAGAGGAACTCGAGTTACTTGCATCTTTGGGCAGCTGTTTTGTCTTCAGTGTTACTTGGTTCACATTTGTTAATTAATAAATGGTCTTAATGGACTAAGGATAGCAGGAGTGCTGTGGTTCTGATGGTCTTCTTTTTCCTTCCCATTCCACATTTGTGCTTGGAAAACGGAGCTCAGGTCCTCACTTTACTTATCAATGCAGCCTATAAACCCAGTCGTGTCCTTCGGGAGCTCCAGCTGGACAAAGACTCTGTGTGGCATGGATGTGGGGAAGTCCTAAAAGCCAAGTGAGTGGGCTAACCTGCCTTTTATTTTTATTCATATCTAATAATAGGTCCCAGAATCAGTTCTTCTGTGGGTAATACTAGAATACTTATGTTCCCTAGGGCACTGCTTCACGTATCTGTGGTGAAGGACTAGGTTTGTTTTCTTTTTTAAATTTCCATTCTGTCATGAACCAATCATTACTTTTATAATATATGCTAAAAAATGAACTATTGGAATTAAAGAGTTTGAAATTTAAAAGATGTATAAGATACAAACCCAATTTGTTGTTATTAGAATCAAGAGACATAACATTTTTTCAAATTACTATAAAAGTTTGTAAGCATTCCCTCATGCTTTCTAACCTGATCTGGTCATGGATGGGTAACAATTGGCAGGTCATGTTGGTTTGCAGACCACACTCTGAGGAGCACTGCTCTAGCGTGAAGAAAATGTAAGGAAGTCACTTTTCTTTTAGTAATAGCGTAGAAGTTACTATTTGAAAACCTTAAGCTTAGGAACAGAAAGCAAGATCTTGATTTTGCTAATTTCTATTTTTGGGAAAATAATTTTGCTTTTAGTTGTTACAGTTTACCTTACCAGATTGTAAATGTAAGTACAATGTACATAAACTCTTAATGGTTTTTAAAGGCCTCAAACTGTAACGGACATAGATTATTCTAAGAATCAAAAAGCACTTTTCAGCTCTATTAATTTGCCTAATTTTTATCTCTGAGTAATCACTAGCCCAATAAACTTGGCATTTGATGTCTCCCAATGGCAGATATAAGGGAAAGAGTTATCGGGCTACTGTTGAAATAGTGAAAACAGCTGATCGGGTGACTGAATTCTGCCGGCAAACCTGTATCAAACTGGAATGCTGTCCTAACCTCTTCGGTCCACAGATGGTTCTGGATAAGTGTTCTGAGAACTGCTCTGTACTTACAAAGACCAAATACAGTGAGTCTTGTTTTTCAAATGTGTGAAACTGTAGTTGCTGACCATACCTTACATCCTGGAAATTTTTTTATATTGCAAACATCTATGTATGACAGAGATTGGCAGACTTTTTCCATGAAGGGCTATATAGTAAACATTTTAGGCTGTGGGCCATCTGGTTTCTGCTGCATATTCTTCTATGTTTTGTTTTATTTTTACTTTTGTAACAGCCCTCTTAAAAATGTAAAAAACATTTTTAGCTCAGGGCCATACAAAACAAGCCTTGGGCCAGAATTGGCCCAATAGTCCTAGTTTTTTGCCAACCTTTATATGTAATATATATATATATTATCTATAGAATCTAATAGGATATGTAATTTATTCATACATTCTGCAAGTATTATGTGCCCACTCTGTGCTGCCACTGTTCTGGCACTAGGATATAGCATTAAAGAAAGCAAAATTCTTATCCTCATGAAGCTTACATTAAGTGGGAGGCAGAAAATAAACAAGTGTTACAAATATACAGAGATTAGTATATGGCAAAAAATGAAATAAGGTGAGCAAGCAAAGTAGGAGAGTGAGGGGAGACTGGGAGCTGGGTGCAGTTTATGAGTCATCTGGGAAGTTTTCCTGACAGAACAACCTGGGAGAAGTAAGAGAGCCAGCCATGCAGGCACCTGGAAGGGGTAGCTATTAGAAAAATTCCATTTATAAAAAAGAACACACAAGTCATAGATATGGAGAAAATAGTCTCAACACATATATCTGACAAGTAGCTTCTCTCCAGAATATACAAGAACTCTCACAATTAAAAGAGAAACGAGACGTCCTAGAATTAGATAATGGTGATAGTTGCACAATATAGTGAATATACTAAAAACTACTGAATTGTACACTTTAAAATGAATTTTATGTTATGTGAATTAAATCTCAATAGAAAATTTATGAAATTTGAAAAACGAAAGTTTTGAACAATGAATAAAAGAGTTGTACATCTTCACAAGTTGTACAAATGGCCAATAAACACATGAAAAAGTGCTTAATATTATTCATTGCGAGGGAAATGCAAATTAAAACAACAATGAAAAATTTCTGTGTACTTACTAGAATAGCTAAAATTTTAAAAAAGGATGGACAGTCCCACGGGTGGGTGAAGATATAGAACAACTAAATCTCTGATATATTGCTGGTAGGAGTGTAAAATTATATAAACATTTTAGAAAACTGTTTGGCAGGTTTTTCAGCAGTTAATCATACATTCACCCTATGAACCAGCAATTCCATTCCTAGGTATTTATTCAAGGGAAATGCAAACATGCCCACAAAAAGTCTTGTGTAGGAATGTTCACTGCAACTAAATGAA
Organism: Dasypus novemcinctus; assembly: GCF_030445035.2. NCBI lineage: Eukaryota > Metazoa > Chordata > Mammalia > Cingulata > Dasypodidae > Dasypus > Dasypus novemcinctus. Next base: position 428,413 of record NW_026688157.1, read on the forward strand.
TAATAATCAAAACTTGGAAACAGCTCATGTACCCATCAACAGAAAAATGGATAAACTGGTATATTCAGACAATGGAATGCTATTCATCAGTCAAAAAGGATGAACCACCAGTACACTCAGAGTATAGATGAAGCCCAGAAACATTCTGAACATTTTGAAGCCATGCATAAAAGTATACCTACTATATGGTTCCATAGATGAGGCAGAACTTACTTATGGTGATAGATTTCACAATAGTGTTTGCTTCTGGTGAGGGAATTGACAGGTAAGAGACACAAGGGAACTTTATAGTGATACAAGGTGTTCTGTATTTTGATAGGGGAAGGATTATTTAGGTTTAAGCATTTGTCAGTACTACTCATGTACGCTTAAGATCTGTGCATTCCCCTGTATGGAATTTAAACCTCAATAAAATATATATAGTGCATCTGTTTTCTACTGTGCTAGTAGAACTCTTGTTGTTTTGAGTTGCACAAAAATAATGAAGCTATTTCATTTTTCTTTGTCATCCACATTTAGCACACTATTATGGAAAGAAGAAAAATAAAAGAATTGGGAGGCCACCTGGTGGGCATAGTAACTTAGCGTGTGCACTGAAAAAAGCCAGTAAGAGGAGAAAGAGGCGGAAAAATGTTTTTGTTCATAAGAAGAAACGTTGCTCTACATCTGTTGATAATACCCCAGCAGGTTCTCCCCAGGTACAAGGGCTGTATTCTATGTGTAATGTCCAGAAGCCAGTGACTGCTGCTTTACAATACGGACAGACTAATACCCGGGTCTTTGTCATTCAGTCCGTGGCAGTGGAATATGGTTTTGTGGCCCAGGAACTGGTTTGTCCTGACTTTCACCATGAGACTTCTTTCCTTGTTCTCTAGGGAAGTGGAGGTGAAGACGAGGATGACCCAGATGAAGGGGATGATGACTCCCTAAGCGAGGGCAGTACTTCTGAGCAGCAGGATGAGCTACAGGAAGAGTCAGAAATGTCAGAAAAGAAGTCGTGCTCCTCCTCTCCTACCCAAAGTGAGATATCCACATCTCTGCCTCTGGGCAGAGAAAGGAGAAAAAGAGAGCTTCGTACTTTTTCATTTTCTGATGATGAGAATAAACCTCCTTCACCAAAGGTACTCATTGAAGAAATAGTTTCTTTTTTCTCTCTCTCTCTAGAATTTCCCTGTAGAATCTAATTGTTAATGATGCTGGCATTCCACTTCTTTCAATACAGGTTTAAGTTAAATTTCCTGGGTCACTTTAAAAATTATTCCAAATGAAGTGCTTTACCTGTGTTTCAAGGATTATGTGGAGATCAGCTACTTAGAAGAGGGAAGGTGTCTCTCAGAGTGACTGCTTATTTTTAAGTGAAAAAAAAAAAGCTTAATTGCTAGCTTATTCATGGCCTGTCATTTAGTCTAGGGGGGGACTGCCTTTTTAATTATTTTTCATAATTTGTATAGTTTTGTAGAAATAAATTGCTTATCCTTTTGATTCTGGCTAAGTAATTTTGAGTACGTTTTAGTATGTGTAATATATACATATATGTACATTATAAAATAAATATACACATATACATGCACACACACAGACACACCCTAAAAAAATGGCACTTAAGTTAGTGTTTTACAAGTGGATTGCCTTTTTAAAAGATTCTGTGAACACAAGCAACAAATGATTTCTCCTAGCAATTTATAGTTAAAGTTGTTCTTATTGGAAATGCCATCTCATCCACGCCAGCACCCTACCAAAAGTGAGTTGAAAAAGGCCACAGAACAAATTGGAGATTTAAAAAGTATTTTTCTCATTTAAGTCATCTGGATTATTTATGCCAAAATATTGAGATAAGTTCTTCCCCTTTGATATATTTTGTTATAAAAGATAAACATTTCCTGAGGACCTAATGTGTATGGGCCTTTCTCATCTTTGCTGGAAGAAATCATATCGTAAAACCGTTTTAAAACAGACTCAAAAGATTATGCATTTATAGAGAGACTTGTTTAGAATAAAATATCTCTTATTCCATTTGACTTTGTTGTGGGGGGTGAAGGAAATAAGGATTGAAGTTGCTGAAAGGCTTCACCTGGACAGTAACCCCTTGAAGTGGAGTGTGGCAGATGTTGTGCGGTTCATCCGATCCACCGACTGTGCTCCATTAGCAAGAATATTCCTAGACCAGGTAATCATGGACACCTAGTAACGTTATTACATTAGCAATAGGTCTCTTTAGCAAACGACTCCGAGTATACTAGTAGTCAACAATTTAGTCTTAGGGAAATGTTTTAAAACAAAAGAATAAATTCATTTTGGTTCCCTATTCAAGAGTGGAAAGATGATAAAAGTTCATCTGACATACTCCATAGTTGAAGCAGGTTGTCAGAGCATTCCTATTTTTCCTAAAAATTTGATTCCATCCCCAAATATTCAAATGGCTTAGAATCAATCATGCCGTGCTAATTTTCCTCATCTATGCCAAAATAATGACTTGTTTTGAAAAAATATTAACATTTGCAATGTCTTAGTGATTAATTTTAAGGCAAGTTTTCTGAAACAGAAGTGGTCTTGTGTACTTAAATATTGAAATAAATTTTTGTTTTGATAATTGTGGATGTTCAGAACTGAACATCTTTGAATAACTTATCAGGTTTTTATGAATGCTATACGGTAGGGCAGCATTGAAGTTTATAGTTCATAAGAAATACGAAATAATATTTTCTTTTGGGTTTAAAGAACCCTCTAAAACATGTTTCTTTTCGTACAATTAGTTGCCAGCTACAGGGCTAGTTTTCTAAATTTCTGCTAAAAAGAGCCTCTGTAGAATGAATTCTTATCCTTGGTAAACCTTTATTAATTCTGAAGATTCACTAGTATGAAAGTTTATGCGAAGCATTTTAAAGGAAATGTGGGATGTTAGTTTAAAGGAAAAACATAATGAAAGCAAAGCACAGGGACTCAGATTTTGACAAAGTCATAGTGAATGGGGACTGTCACGATTAAGCAGCCATTCATGTGCACATCATAGATAATTTGTATTTTATGCCTTAACAGGAAATTGATGGACAGGCTCTGTTGCTCCTTACCCTTCCCACTGTTCAAGAGTGCATGGACTTAAAATTGGGCCCTGCCATCAAACTTTGCCATCACATAGAGAGGATCAAGTTTGCTTTTTATGAGCAGTTTGCCAACTGAGAAGGACAACCAAAGTGAACTGGATCTTTGAAGCACAAATGCAGCAAATCCTTTGCCCTGCTCTAGAAGGGGAGCTGAAGTAGTCCTGGGGCTCTGCGCCCTGCAGGTGTCAGCTTGTTCTCTTTGCACTTTCAGGGAAGAAGGACCCATACCAAGGAAGCAAAAACTGTGCACAGAAGTGGCTCTTCTGCCAGTGGAAATGTAGGCATCTCTTATTCAGCAGATTGCAATTTTTAAAAAATAAACGTTGTGAGGAAAAGACTCAGAAGAAGAATAAGCATTTCCAGTGATGTGGCCTGAACACAAAGAAGAATCTAGGCTGCTGGAAAGCATCCTTTTGGTTGTTTTCTTTTCATTCTGTTCCTTCCCATTGTAGATTGAGCTTTGTTCTTGCTTCCTCTTTCTTGGAAAGAGAGGACTTAGCTTTAAGTTGGCACTGATTTGGGACTGTATTTAAGGCACATCAGTGCTTCATTGTTATTATGTTTTTTAAGCTTTTCTAAATTAAAGCAGTTCATTCTGGGGATGATTATATGGCTCTAGGGTTTTGAATGTACAATCACACTTTGATCCGTTTTAAATCTATTCCTAGGGGATTCCTTTGTCACTACCTCTGTTGATAACTGAGCTTACAGCCATGTATGAGGTATTTTGTATAATGCCATTTTAAAGCTACATTAACACTAAAATTTATGATAGAATTTGGAGGGAGAAAATACCATTTACTTTCTTAAAAACATTATGTGGGCATTTACACCTGTTTATTAGTTGACCTAATCTAAGAACTCTCCTGTCATTGTTCTTGACCTACCTTGGGCTACCTGTTTTAAGGAACATCTCAAAAATTGTTGGTATTTCAGTGAAATTGTTCTCTCTCCCCTTGTTCTCAGGGGGACTTCGGTAGCTTTTATTTTGCCTTTGCTTTACTCTACAGTTATTTATCTAACTCTTTCATTTCTAGAGTCCTTGCTTTGGGTGGAAATCAGCAGGTGTTCCTTGGACTCAAAATAAAGCCCGCTTCTCCTTCTTTCTCCATGTCTCCTGGTAGACAGCGTGGAAGCATGAGGGAGAAAATGTGTTTTGGAGCTGATGCAGAGTGTGGAGTTTCTATAGCAGTGTCCTCAGTGTCTGGATAAAGAGTGAGAAGTGGTTAAGACTAAAAAACTCTCTGTCTAGCCTAGCCACTTTCATGCTCTTCTGTGGTTAAACCTTTAAATTGAATGTAATCTACACTCTGAGGATCGCCACTTAACAACTCAGTATTCTTTTAGGTGTTTCTTAATGACCCAGCTCAAGTTGACATGAAACTTAAGGAGAATTTTCACTTAGGATTGCACTGTCAGCTCTTACTGGATAATAGTATTTACTGTACTGCTCTAGCCATGAGGAACAAGGAAAGATACATACATTGTCTCCTTTAAACGGATTGCTTTGCTAGCTTTTTTTTTGGGGGGGGGGCGGCGCAGGTTGGTTTCCAATCAACCAGCAAATTATAACCTAATCATTCCTATTTAAGACTTGAAAATGAAAATGTTTTAAATCTGCAATCTGGGAAAAGTCTAGCTATACAAATAAGTAATATTATAAATGTTTAAACGAATGGTGATTCTTTTCCTTTTCTCTCTCTTCCCCACCTACCCCTAACTTGTTTTTATGTACATTGGCAAACAGTCTGCACTCTGATCATCTCTTTACTGGATAATTCATGAACCACTTAAGTCCTCCCACCAAACCATATATTAAAGCATCAATTCTTCACTTAGGTTACTACCAGATATATTTGTAAAGAGGTTTCATTTAAGTAAAAGAAGGTATGTTTGAATTTACTTAGCGATCCAGTTTTTCAAATTTGGTCATTCCATGTCCATGGAAGAGACACATATATAATGTGTATGAGTCTATTAGCATTAAGCAGGCAGACTTTTGTGAAGTGGTTTTAGTGATCTTACTTAATAAAATTTCCTGAGAGCTCAGCAGTCACGCACATAGGCCAAAATGAGCCCTTAAGGAAGATCAATGGAACAAAAACTTCTGGAACTTTAATGTTTTGGGACTCACATTGTTATCTTATTTAGGGAAATGAATTGTATTTCCTTTAAGAGGGAATTTCACAAACTCAACAACAGTAAATATGTGATTTTGTTGCTTTTGACTTCTACAGAAACTACTGAATTTAGAACCACCTCCCTTCACTGAAAAGTGAGAGGCACCACTTTTAAGTAGCTTCTGGTCAGGGTCGATTCGGACCCACCAGGCTTTTAGTACTCATACTTTATCCATATCATGATTTTCTCCTTAGAGAAGCTGACTCTAGATTGGGCAAGTAAGTGGGAATTCTCTGAATGTTTCTCTTATTCTCCTATTGATAAATAGTTTTTCAGGCAACTGCATTAAAGAAACATTATATTCTCCCAGCCCCCACTCCCAAATATCATGAGAGGATACTTATTTGGTAATTTGGCACAGGACATTTTTTTTTCTTTTTTTAGGAGGTACCAGGGATTGGACCCAGGACCTCATACATGCAAAGCAGGCGCTCAACCACTGAGCTACACCTACTCCCCCAGGACATTTTTTAAAGTATAAAATTAAGATTCCATTTGCCTCATAAAGCTGCAGGGGCTGGTCTGGACAGCATTGACAATCTGATTCCAGGGATTCTGAAACAGATTTCAGCCTCATAATAACTCACCCTGTTGAGATAAAACTTTTGTATGTTGCCCATAGGTCCATGACCTTTGTTTTTCTAAAGAAACCAGTCTCAAGTTTATGAGATGTGCCTTGTGAGGGAAATGCATTTGTCTGGATTTTACCTGCAATTGACCCCACACCCTGCCTAAGGTCAGAAAGGAAAGTTTCCCATGATCCACTTTTGATCCTGAATTGATAAGCTTGGAAACTGGGCATTGGACTATATCGTTCTCCTGGCTTTTAAAAGGTTGACTGAACAATATTAGCCTGTTAACTGCCGTTGCAGTATGTTTGACAAACCTTTCACTGCATATGCAGATTTGTTGTGACATTCTAGCCGTATTTTATGGGTTTCTGGGAATTACAGTCTTTTCCATTGTAAACCACCTCCACACTTCTCAGTATAAGCAGAATTGAAGTGGCTAAGTCAGGGAATGCGTAATTGGGGGCTGTAGCTTTTACTCTATCTGCCTTTCTTTTGCAGTGTAGGTGGCTCCCAGCCTCTAACTAATAATGAGATCTGAGAAGGGTACTTACCAACTTCTTGAAGACATGGGCTTCTTGGTAAATATTTTTGAATTTTGATAGAGGCCGACAGGGAAAACAAGTTCAGAACTTGGCCTTTATATAAAGCCTCTCCTCCTGGAGGTGAAATTAATCTTACTATGTGAGAGAGGGCTTTGCACAATAGCTTCCTGAGAATTTGATTACATTTTACTCCTCCTCCAGTACCGGTACAGTAGCTAATGTGGTATTTGAATAAAATTTAAAAGCTATAGGAAGTCCCTAAGTGGGGTAGGACTCAGAACCATTCCTGTCACTCAAGCCAAAAAGTGTTTCTGGGAAACACACAAAACATCAGGGAATCATTAACAAAGTAGGTAAGATTTATCTAGATGGAAACATTGGGAAAACTGTTACAGGCATGTATATCTATCACCAAAGACTTGTGTTTAAGATGCTCTTTACTGGTTTGGTTAATTCTCACAGAAACTTTGAGAGAGTCATTAAAAGCTTAGCATCAACAATGGAAACCCACCAGGGGTTTGAACTCTGGACCTGTGTATTGGAAGTGTTCTCTCTGTGTGGGCACACACGCACGTGCATGTGTGTGCAAATTCAGGACTGTTCTCTGTTATCAGTAGGAGATTTATTGGCCTTATGAAGCTGAAAGAGAAGGCATCACTAACAGAAATGAAGTGTAAATCTTGGTGGAGATCAGGTGACCCCTTAAAAAAATTTGAATGTCTTTGGTCCTGGGTCCACTCCAAGTAACCAAGTGTCATGGTCATGGTGCTGACTCAGAAAGTTTAGTACAGAGGACAGAGGGCCTCCTGCAAAACCAAAAAGGAACCAGTCACTTTCATTCAATTATAATTCTTTCTTGACTTCATTCACTTTAAAATGTTTTGCTAAGGAATTTTGATGTCTCCCATCCCTTGTGTAAGAATATTCTTACTTTGGAAATTTGAAATTTATCCAAACAAGCCACCTATGAACTTGAAGCTTTGGCAGAAGAGTTCTAAACTCAAAGCCCAGTCCAACTAGATCTGGTTTCAAGCCCACTCCCTTGGGCTTTCCTCAGTACTTCCTTCAGACCAACAGATAGCCGGTCTTTTTTCTGAGGACAGCATCAGGGGTGCAGGTACAGAAAGTGCCAGGTGATGAATGCTCTGGAGAGTGATTTTCTTGGATGTGGTGTTTCAGAAGTCTTAGATTTTCACAAGAACCATCAAAACCAGGAGGAGGCCTTGGGAGTATGGAGAAATAGGCCTAAAGCTCCTTCCCTTTCTGCCTTTCTGACTTCACACACCTGTTGGGTCTTTCCTGGTGCTTTGGCCCGTCACAAGGGACTCTTTTAAAAGAGGAACATGCCATAGCCTTGCACAAGCCTTCAGCACCAGCAGGAAACCACTGGCCCTGAGCCAAGTGAGAAAGGGTCTCTAATTCTGGGGGCCAAGGCCAGTGCTGGCTGTGAAATTGTACCATTGCTGATGGGAGTGCTTGTTCTCAGGATCTGTAGAGATGCCCAACCCAAGAGTGTCCACATGGTTTATTCAGTCAGCTGCATGTCTAGCTTGGCAGAATGTTGGTGGGTGAATAGTGTTGAAAGGGTGAGGGGAGGCTTAGGGGCAAATCAAGTCACACAGCAGATGATTGAGGATGGTTATGAACTTCAGGCAAAGTTAAAGCTAGGCAGTTCCTTAGCTCCTTTTGTAAGAAGTCTCTGGGGAAAGAAGTTTGAATGTTTCTTTTGAGAGTTTAAGTACTCCCTTTGTTTCATTCTCCCCCTCTCCCCCTTTTTGGTTGCATATTCTCTAAAGACAATCAGAGGCCTGCCAGGGAAGGACTCCTGGCTGGTTCCAGCACTGTCCTTAGGCCTCTTTCTAATACTAACTCCTTGGAACTGATGCACTTTGTTTAATGTATTTTGCCTTTTTTTTTTTAAGCTGCTTGTTTGCAACAAATGAAATGCATATTGCATTGTATCTTTCCTGATTACTGTTTTTCCCCTTTAAGTTCAAAAGTTATGCATTGAGGATAAAGTACACTTAAGGAGAAATGCGCACAAGTATACCTATTAAAATAACTCCCATCAAGCTTGATGGTATAACTTCAAAGGATTAAAAGAAAAACTATTTTGGACGAATATTTTGCGTGGTTTTTGTTTTATTGTTTTTGTAAATAAGAGTGTATATAAAGTGTGGTATATTATGATAGTTTTAAGTGATTGTGAGAAAATAAAAGAAAGCACGTCTTAGGGCTATGTTTCACTTCATTTGTGCTGCTTTGACAGCAAGGAAGACAACTTGTCCAGAATAACCCCTTCAAACATTTTTCCAGTGGGGCCTCAGCAAATGATCTCTGGATGGCGGAGGAAGTTCCTTCCTGCTTTAATAAAATGAGCCTTTCTAGAATTCTCCCTGCTCTCCTGCTATCTGATCCTTGCTCTTCTGGGCTTATGTACTTTTTTTTCCAGTTCAGAAAGGGTAGAAAGAGCAGAATTTCCCTGCAGCAGCCTGACTCCTGGCACTGGGAATTCTAATCTCTGAAGACTTCTTGTTCCTCTACATTTGCCATGATACAGCAACATTGGGCCTTAAGGATTCCTCTGCCTCTGGATGTGCGTAGCAGTGTTTTATTAAAACACTTAATTTTTCTACTCTGTGCAGTTTACTTTGAGTTATCTGTTTTCAAGCAATTTATAATTTCCTATGCCCTACTATAATCTCTTCTGCTTTAAGTACCTTATCCTTTTGTTCATCTCTCTCTGAACAAGGATCATAACTGTTGAGCATCCTCATAAGATCCTTCCTAGACCTAAAGACAGTAATGCAATTTTCCCTTGCCCATTTATTTTCTTAACCTGGTTTTCTGTATTTGCCCATGGTCAATATTTGTGGAGAATTTAAAATTTTATAAATTAAAATTCACTTTAATTTAAAAGCATTTTGTTGCATGTTCTCTGTGCCAGGTACTTTATTGGAATTAAAGGTGAATCATAACCAGTTCCTGCCCTCAAGAAGCTCATACAACTGTGGGGGAGAGATGTGTACATTCCTCTTATTTAGCAGTGTGAAATAATCTGCTGGAGCAGGACACACAAGTTAATGTAGGAGCCCAGAGAGGGAGACAGTTCTGCCTGGGGAAGGGAGGTCAGGTAGGCCTTGAAGCATGAGTAGTCATTTATGGACCAGGGAAAAGGGAACAAATACTCCATGCAGCTAGAATGCCATGGAGATGTGGAAGTTCATTATGAGTAAGAGAACAGCAGAAGAATTGGTTGTAGGGAATGGATTTTGTGCTCCATATGATCAGGTTAATATTCCTGTTAATCAAGAAAGCCAGCAGATAGCATTTACCCTCTTTCATGTAATTGGAATTTCTTGGTGAGTTTTTAGGGAAAATCTTCCCTAGAGATGCTATTTGTTGTACAACAAATATAGCCCAATAAATTTACTGGAATGACAGTAAGCGGATGCAGCAAGAAGGTCAGGGACTGTAGAGCACCAGGAGATGTCTGGAGAGAAGCCAGAAAGGGCTAGGAGAGTAGGTGAGAGAGAATGGAGACAAAAGGCCTTGGTAGAGGTGACAGGGTCCAAGGAAAGGGTTAGGTCGGAGTAAATGTGCAGGTGGAGGGCCATGTTGGGGACTGTAGCAAATACCAACGGTTTGGCTTTCCTTTATGAATAGTGCCCTCAGCGAACATGGTGGGGACATGTGTACATAATATGTTCAATATAGCCTTGTATATTTCTAAATGAACGACTGGATTCAAGTGAGTTTAGGGGGAAGAGGTTGACTAGAGGCCCAACTAATGATCTAAGATAAATCCTTGGCCAGGGTACACACACACAAGGTCTGTAGAAGAATGCTTGTGTGGTCTTAGATTGTTTTCCTCAACGACCAGCTTCAGAATAACCCAGGACTCTTGCTAGAAATGCAGATTATTGGACCCCCACCCCAGAACTACAGAATCGGAATTTTAAATTCTCCGGGGGATGAGGGCTTTATGCTAGAGGCGGGAAGAATTTAGCCCCAGACCGTTTCTCTCCCTGCCGTCGCGACTTGGAGCTCGAGGTTCGCCGCCTCTCGCTGCCACCTGTTCAGCCTGGCTCACCTCGTTTCGCCCACCTGCGTGCCGCCACCCACGGCCCCGCCCCCTCGCCCGGCCGGAGCCCCGCCCCTCGGGGAGCGCGGGGACGGCCGCGACCCGCCCTGCGCCGCCCCTGGCCAATCGGGCGCCGCGGCCGCGGACGTCGGCTGACGCGCGGCGCCGAGGCGGCCGCGGGCGGAGGCGCCGGCTCCGCTCCCTGCTGCGGGCTCGGCAGCGCGGCCCGGGTGGGCGGCAAGGCCGGGCGGGCGGGCCGCGGCGCCGCGCGCCGCTGCGGCCGGGCTGGCCATGCAGGGCCCCGCCGGGAACGCGAGCCGCGGGCTGCCGGGCGGAGCGCCGACCGCGGGCGCGCCCGGGGCGGGCCGCTGCGAGAGCGGCGCGCTCATGCACAGCTTCGGCATCTTCCTGCAGGGGCTGCTGGGCGTCGTGGCCTTCAGCACGTTGATGCGTGAGTCGGGGCCCCCGCCCCTCCCCGGCCCTGCGCGGCCGCGACGCCCCCGCCTGCAGGCTCGCTCCTCTGGCGGCGGCGCCTTTCTCCGCGGATGGGCGTTCGCCGCCGAGCGCCGTCCCCGCGCCCGCGCCCTTGGCCGCAGCCGCCCCCGGGGGCACCCCTGCCTCCCCCGCACGCCCGCACACGCTCTTCCTCCCAGCCTGGGCCGCGGCCGCTCTCTGCGCTGGGCCGCCCCTGCCGCTGTGAACCCACACCCTCGAGCCCCGCTCCAGCGCTGCGCTCTCGCCTGCCCTTTCGCTCCTGAACGATTTACCGGCTCCCGTTCCCATTTTAGCTCGCAACCTTGCATGCCCTACGTTACCTGAATTGTTGGTCTGTGGATTCTGTTTCCCAGGATGGACTTTCGCCCTCGGCTTCTGGTCGAGGCCCACCCAGACTGCTTTCCTCTCCTTCCTACCCTTTCTTCCCACACAGGCCCACCTGTTCCTTCTCCGTCCTAAGCGTTCCTAATTAAGTCTCAAGCATCTCCTGGCTGTTCTTTCCCAACCCTCTCTTATTATTTATATTTCAAGTTTCCTGCTTTTCCATGTGACTTGGGCAACCTGATGGTTTCGTGGAGGAGATTCAGAGAGTCCGGGGAAGTCTCAGAATCCCTGTGCTAAGTCACCATCGCCCTTTCCTTGAGAGTTACCTAATAGAGAAGGAAGCCTCAGACGGCCCTAATGAAAAACTAGGAGTTCTACCCTGCTGTCACCTGTGCCATTGGGTGGAGGGCTGTGCTTTCTTAGTACCCATCCTTACCCTTATTAAAGTAATGAGACGCTTCGGTTCGTTTGTAAGCCCAGAAGTGGCCTTGTCATTGCGTTTTGGGGCACAAAAGGGATTTACCTATTTGTACAGAGCCATCAATTCCAAAAATGGCTTGTTCTCAAAATTTCCCACTGTGCTCACGTGGGCAGAGTGGGGAGTCCCTGCAGAAAGTATGCCTCTCTGTACTGGGAAGGGATCCTGCAGCTGTGCACCTATGTTCTTGTAGGCTCTAGTCTCTGGAGTTGCAGCTTTGCTTATTTATAATGCATGATTTCTTTAGATGACTTCTCTCCCAGGCTTTATTTAGGTAGTTCTGAAAAGATTTTGATCTTGGACACCACTTTCTTATGGTTGCCTGGCCTTGATTAATCTTGCAACAAGTACCCTGACAAGTATATGTCTGCAACTTTTTCTTCCCTTTTTAGTCCCTCCTTGCCTTGCTATTTTCCTGTTGAACAAATACCCACAGTATTCATTTATGATGACTTAGCCAAAATCAGCTTCTGACTTGGATGCATAGACTGTGTGTGTGTTTTCAAGGCATGGTGAGTGGGTCTCCCCTCCCACACTCTCTCCTCCAGCTGGCCTGCCTTCTCTCTGAAGGAAATGCAGGCTCAATTTTTATTTTGTTTCCTAACCTGACATTTCTTAACCTGGCTCTGGCTGTTTTACAGGTTTGATTGATGCCGATGGTTTGACTTATTCCCTAGGGCTTGGCATTTGTGAGCCAGAGTGGGAAATGTGATTGTGATAGGGCAGAGTTGATGACTGCTGTGAAGTGTGCCAGGTCGAATGTGCTTAGAGTGGTGGTGCTGGCCCGTGCGTCTTCAGGGATATACTATTGCAAATCCCACCTGTGGTTGGTAGTTTTCATACGTAAGGACTGGACTAGAAAGTGGGTGTAAGACTTGACATGTGGACATGGTAGTAGGTCCTGGAACCAGGTGAAGTGGGAATGGTGGGAGAAGAGTTGGAGAAGCTAGAGCTGTGTCTGCCCTGTACACAGAAATGGAGATGGGAGCAAGAGCTTCATTTCCCGGCTAGGATAAGACAGAGCAGGCCAGGGTGATGGGACTGTGGGAGCTGGACAAGGAGGATGCCACCCACTGGGGCCCAGTTTCAATGGGGGAAGTACCTTTCTTGTCTCTCAAACCCCTTGACTCTGTGGAAATAGAACTGTGGAGCTTTTCCTCCTGAAACTGCTGGGAAGAGGAGAAAATCCTTAATGGGCTGTTATGCATTTTGGAATAGACTTCACTGGGGAAAAGGAAAGAGGATGGAGGTGGTCTCGAAGTCCATCTGTGAGCTCTTTGGCTTTGTCCCAGGGTTTTAGTCATCGCGTCATGCAGTCTGCTTCCTCACTCTGGAGAGGACTCCTGCATCCAGGGGTGATGAGTGCCCACTTTGCAGCCGCCAGCGAGGTGGTGGTTCGTTATGATGGGGCCACTCTGCTTCTTGTCAATTCCATCGTTATCTCCTTCAAGCATGTTTTAAATTCTGACCAGTCTCTCCTGAGCAATTTAAAGCAATAGTTCTATCCTCTTCGAGGTCACAGTCTTTTCCTTTCCCATGCTTTCGTTTCCCTAGGCAGTGGCTCAGGCCTTCTCTGACACTTCCGCAGTACTGGCATCAAGTACAATTCATTTTTCTTATCGGACCAGCTCTGTTCTATAGGTTGAACACACTGCTGTGCCAGACAAACTGTGAGATAATTTTCATCACTTCACATTCCTAGTTTGGGCAAATCCTCCGACAACCGTTTTTATGTTCCCTTTTCTACCCCCCAGATCACTTCTTTTTCCACTTAACCACATTGCTGTGTTTTTTAGAAGGTGTGGGGCTTGAACCTGGGACCTTGTACGTGGGAAGCAGGTGCTCAACCACTGAACTGTACCCGCTTTCCTTGTTGCTGTCCTGGGCGGGCTGCGCTTTTTTCACGTGAGGTGACTCTCCTTACAGGGCGCTCTCCTTGCACGTGGGGCTCCCCTACACGGGGGCGCCCCTGCATGGCAGGGCACTCCTTGCATGCGGCAGCGCTGCTGGTGGGCTAGCTCCACGTGGGTCAGGAGGCCCTGGGGATCGAACCCTGGACCCTCCATATGGTAGGGGGCCACTCTAGCAGTTGAGCCACGTCCGCTTCCCTGTTGCTGTATTTTTAATATGAGGGATTTGGGCCTGGAGGAAGACTTCTCATGTAGATTAGTATCACAGGGGGCAAGATTTTGGTTCTCACAAGGATTTTTTCCTGCCAACCCTTTGACAGGTACCTTGCCTCAGTGTGTGGGGTTTACAGGCAGCTGGGAGTTTGTATGCCAGGTGATACGTGGAGCCGATTCTTATAACTCCCCAAGCATGCAGACTGTCACAGGCTGCCATCCTTGGGCACATCCCCATGCCAGCATCACCTTGTTAAGTTGGTTGGCTTTCCAAAGGCTCCAGCTGAGGGACCCTCTGGGTACAGGGAAAGCTGACCAAACTCAGAGGCCAGTTTGTGAAGATACTGCCTCTCTGAGTTTTCTGTTGTGTCTCTGAAAGTCACAAGGTGTCTGAGTAGAAAGAAACATTTTAAATGAGTGGGCTTTGTCATGCTCTGCCTGCCAAGCAGTTCTTGTTCACGTTGCTTTCTCTATACTCTGTGACTTGATCAAGTCATTCGGCCTAGAACCTTGCAGAAAAGAGCTGAGCTGTCCTGGAGCTCAGCAGACTGTTCCAGGGCAGGGGAGTACCCCCGCTGAGAGCAGGGGCCCTGCTGTCAGCCAGAGGTCAGTTATCGGCCTGTGTGTGTGTGTTGGCATTTGGGGGTATTTACTCACAGGCATGTGAATGCAAAGCAAACTCAAGCCTCCTTCACCGTGCACAGTCAGGTCCTGGACTGAAGTGTTGAGAGAAATGGCTTTTTTGACAAACAGTTTTGAGAACTTGGATAAAGCTGCCTGCTGATTTTCATGTTACACATATGGAGCTAGCCAACTGGGATAAAGTGTCAGTGTTTAAAGAAAACACTGTTGGCATTTAGATGTGATCACTTTTTTCCTGAGGCCCAAAGTAAAATCACAGACCAATCCATCCAGCTTTGAAACCTTAATCTCAGATAACAGTCACCCAGTGTTTTACCCCCTGGTGCGCTGGCCTCCTTGTGGGCTCTGTAGTCATACTTGTGTTGGGACACCCTCTCCTAAGGGCACTCCATCCCACTTTTTACCCTGAAAGACGCCTAACGCATGGAAAAGATGAAATATTATACAATGAACACCTGTCTGCCCTCCACTTAGAATTCTGGAATTGTTCACTTTTTGTCACATTTGCTTTATTTATACCACCCCCCAGCCATTTGATGGTAAGTTGCATCATACTTTATCCCTTAGTACTTTAGCTGTGTCTCCCCAAGAATAAGGACATACATAACCACAGTCCCGTAATCACCTAGGAACATTCATAATAATTCCATAAGATCATGTAATATCCAGTCCCTGTTTACATTTCCCCAAGTGTCACAATCTTTTATAGCTGGAGTTTTTTAAAACTGTCATCAGTCAAGGTCCCCACCTTGTAAGTGGTTTTGTTTTTAATTCACTTTTACTTTAGAAGAATCTCCCCCTATGTGGACACACATTTTTCAAATAACTGAGGTTTTGAAGAGTCCTGGCCAGTTGTTGTGTAGAATGCCCTGCGTTCTGGGCTTGTCCAGGTGCTCCTTGTATCTACAGAGTTGTTTCTCTGAAACCTGTATTTCCTGTAAACCGGGGGTTTGGACTAGGGAAACGGTTAGATTCATTTTAACCCTTTTTATGGCAGTGCCATGTGCTTCACTTTGCATTGCACTCGGAGACACATGGCATCAGGCTGTCCCACTCTTAGTGATAATAAGGTGGATTACTCATTGTGGGTAGGAGAAGACCTCTAAATCTCTCTCTTTACATATTTCCTTTGCAGCTCATAGAATAGCTCTGTTGGTAATACTTAGAGATTGTGTGAATATTCTGTTCCCCAACAACCTTCCACCTAATCATCGCCTCCTGCTAAAATGACCAAACACCGTGCTGGCTGACCCGGAGCTCATGAGCCAAGGTGCCCATCTCTGGGCCTGGCTCCCAGCACACACTCAGTAGATGTCGGTTTCCACTCCTTCCTCTGGAGCGCCAGCCACTGTGAAGGAGAGTGCCCTTTTCTGTGCCCAGGGGAGAAAGTAGTGTGTCCAGTGTTAGCATGCTGGTTGGTTCAGGGTGTTTATCTTTAGAAAGTTTTCAGGTTTTCTAAATGTTGATTTATCCAAAAAAATTTATACATAATGATGATCTACTGCTTTGTTTATAATAAAGCATCATTCATTTGGAGTAAAATTAGGGAAAGAGGGAATTGTCTGAATTAGGGAACAGTCGGAGTTGTAGAATAATTTAATGAAATGCAATTTTAGACTTAAATATCACTGTTTGCCAAGTGTTGCTCTATAGGGCCTGTTACGCCTCTGCTGTCTTAATGAACTGTTAAAAATCCTTTGCGAATAGTATAGTATTTGCATGAAGATGAAGTCCTGTTGAAGGAGGTCTGCACTGGCTAAAGACTGCAGGGTCCCTGCCTCTGGAGCCAGTCTGACCTGACTCCCATTTCTGCTGCTCCATGTGTCATGGCCTTGAGCAACCTGTGTATTTCTTGCAGCTTCGGTTTCTTTCTCAGTAAAGTGGAGACAATGATTCCTCTTTTCTGAGGCTATGGGGATTGGAAAGAATGCTTGTAAGGAAGCTGGATCCCTATCAGGCAAGCAGGCCCTCAGGAGGAGGGGTGTGTGTGTGTGTACAGCGTTTGCATTCGTGTGTGTGTGTACAGCGTTTGCATTCGTGAGCCCCACTGAAGAGTTTCACAAGTGCTCGACTAACTTATTTTCTGACTTAGGTTAAACATTTCCCTTTCTGTCTTGCTTTCTGTCTTTACTTTTAAACCTCTTTTCCTAGACTGCATAATAGTAAAAAAACCTTGAACCCAGCACAGTGATTTTGACTTCCAGATTAGTTCCTACACAAACCGTGTGGCTTGCGCATGCCGAGGCTCTTCCTTACCGGCGCCGTTCCCGTGCTGTCACCTGGCTCTCCTGGGGCCTTGTGAGGACAGTGGGTGGTGAGTGGGTCCACCTAGGACCCAGGGGGGTAGGGGTGGCTCCAGCCACCAGGTCGCTTCTTTCTTGGCAACTGTTCTTTCCTGAGGCCCTCGCGAGCCAGCCCCTGTGCTGAGCAGTTCATGAACGTCACAGACACCCTGTGAGGGGGGGTTCTTTTCATTTTATACGTGGGGACAGTGAGCAGGACAGCGTCTCGTGTGTCTCGGCGTTAGGAGGTGGCAGAGTTGACACTCCAGCCACTCCCTCTGAGGAGCCTTCTGCTCTGCCTCCCGCCCCTCTGTCCACGCAGGTGCCTTTTCTGGTGACTTCTATATCTGTGGCTACTTGACCTCATTTCTTCCTATCCGAGCAATTCTGGTTTTCTTAATAATTCTTGTTTGTGTCCACAGTATTATCTGGGACTTCAGACTGTTTTATGGATACCAAACACATTAAAAATGTAAATTTGAAGGGAGTTGCTAATCACTTCATGAAGATGAGTTACACCTTAGGTTTGCTTTTCGGGCCTGGGCCTTGGGGAAGGGCTTCCCAGGCGGAGGGCGGCCGCCCCGGAGCCCGCGGGAGCAGCACGGGGGGGCAGTGCTCGGGTCCCTGGACTAACGGGCGGCAGAGGGATTCTGGGGCCTCAGAAGCCTCCCGGAGGTGCTGGTTTCACACAACTTGTTCCTTGGTGCTCTGACTGTTAGAGTAGTTGGGAGCTCTTCAGAGTTACCCTCAGAGTTGCCCCGTGCCTCGTGTGTGTGCGGTAGATTACGCCCCCTCTGAGGAGTCATCCCTCCAGCCCGGGGTTCCCCTCGCCCCGTTGGCGTTTGGGCCGGGCCGCTCTGGTGGGGCCTGTCCTGTGCCTTGTGGGCTGTTTCCTCCACCCACAAGGACGATGTCCGCAGCGCACCTGCACCCCAGCTGTGACAGCCAGAAACTCTCCACACGGCGAGATGTTCCCCAGGGGCACAGCGCCCCTGTGTGAGAACCACCAGTCTGTTCGGTGCGGCTCACTCAGAAAACTCTTCTGCTAGCCCTGGCGGAACAGATCAGACGGTCATTATGTTGTCCCCTAAGTACGGCGTCCGTGACTGTTGGGCTTCGTCCAGCACCTGGGTGTCGAGCGCGGTCCTGGGTGCTACCCTGACAGAGAGTTGCCGAGGCCCAGGGAGCCCCCGTTCTGGAGGGGCCCACAACAGAGCGGGCTTCAGGCAAGGGAGTGGGGGATCTACCTGGGGCCTCGGGAGGCTACCGGAGGCAGGGGGCCGCGGGGGGCCGCGAGGGGCCCTGAGACAGTGGAGGGCACAGAGGTCCCCCCCGAGGCCCAGGCGCGGTGATCGGAGCCGGGGCCGGGCCTCACAGAGTGGTGTTGCCCCGAGAAGGAGGCCGTGGGCATGCAGGGGCTGCAGAGCGCCCTCCCACTCCCATCCAGCCTCTTTCTCACAGTTGCACTTAAAGAAGCCGGGATTGAGATCCTGGTGGCACATCCGGGTCTGCACCGACCCCACGTTTCACTCTGCACCATTTCTCTGCCAGCAGTCGCTGTGTGGTCCCGTTTAGCTCTCGTGGGGTCCTCCTGAGGGACACATCCTGTTTGTGTCTTCGGGGCTGCAGGAAGAAGCAGCGGGCCAGTGCCTCTTCTGTCCTGTCGGCACTGCCTTGGAGGCGGGTGGCGGTGCCGGCGGTGTGGGCAGACGCGGGGCTCTTCTGCGCGCCTTACCTGATCTAGCCCGTGTAATCCTCACAGTCCCTGAGAGGTGGGGACTGCACTAGCTCCACTTCATAGACGAGGACGTCCAGTCACAGAGTGATTGTCACCTGCCCAGGCCCACCCAGCCCGGCGGTCGGGCGCTGGAGGCCTTGCGCTTAGGGAAACTTGAGGCAGCTCCTGACTGTTCACCAGCCGTCCTTGTACAACCGGCGCATTCCACAAAGCAGTGGAGAAAGCAGATGTGCTTCTGTCCCTGGCTTGGTATTCCAGCCTCAATTCTGTGCAGTCATCGGGATGTCGTCCTGGAGACTAGTGCCAGGCTGGGCGAATCGTGCTGGGGTTGGCGTTGCTAAAGGACGTCTCTTACAAGAATCCAGCTGTCAGCACATTCTTGCCATCATCCTGCGTCTACTGCAGCAGAATTTTCAAATGCTTCAATTGCCTTTGAGCCCACGAGGAAGGTCCTCTCGCTTGGGGTTCTGAGATCCCGCTTTATCATCTCGCTCCACATCTCCACTCTTTCATTTGATTTAGAGTGGCCTCTGTTTTAAAGGGCATTTGGTGCAGTAGGCAGGTTCCACCCGAGCCTCTTTGGGGAGGAGGAGGCAGCAGCTGGGGCCATGGTTTCATGGGGAGGGAAGAACTGGGCAGAAGACGAAAGAGAAAGGCTGGGACACTCAACCCATGTTTTCTTGGCTTTAACATTTCTTTTGGGGGGCTCTTCCTGCTCCAACCAGTGGTATGTGTTAAGGTTTTCATGCCCTTATGTTCTTGTTCACAAAGTTATACGCACAGTAGATTGGGATGTGGCCCACCCTTCTTGAGATGCTCATAATTTCCAGCTTGACCTTAGCCCTATTGTTCTCCTTTGAAGGGTACAGGATGTACAGTTTGTGCTGCACAGGTTAGGCTCTGCTCGGTTCCGCTTCTTGTGCTCGGGTCTGGTTTGCCTGTCAGGCTTGTGGTGCGCAGTGTAGTGGGGGTAGTGGGAACGTAGGGGGGGACGTAGTGGTGGCGGGGACGTCGTGGAAGTGGGACATGGTGGCGGTGGGGATGTGGTGTAGTGGGACATGGGGAGGACATGGTAGTGGGACGTGGAGGGGGACGACGTGGTGGGGGACATGGTGGTAGGGATGTGGTGGGTGGTAATGTGGCGGTGGGGATGTGGTGGGTGGTGATGTGGCGGTGGGGATGTGGTGGGGGGGACATGGTAGTGGGACGTGGTGGTGGTGGGGATGTGGTGGTACTAGGGATGTGGTGGCGGGGACGTGGTGGCAGGGACGTGGTGGGTGGTGAGGACGTGGCGGTGGGGACGTGGCGGTGGGACGTGATGGTGGTGGGGACGTGGCGGTGGGAAGTGATGGTGGTGGGGACGTGGCGGTGGGACGTGATGGTGGTGGGGACGTGGCGGTCTCTGACTGAGTGCTGAAGTCCAAAGACGGCTGTTTGCTTCCCGGTGGGAAGTAGTTATGTGGAGAGCAGTGAGATCATGGGAGGCTAAGAAGAGACTGGAATCTTTTTGTTTTTCTTTCCTTTTCCCCCCCCTAATTATTAAGCATGCATTTCTTAGGAACACAGGTGTCCTCATATAACCACAGTACAATAATTAAAACTCAGAAAATTTAACATCTGTATGATATTTAGTAACAATCCATAGCCCTTATTCAGATTTCACCAGTTGCCCAAATACTGACTTTCAGTAACTACTTTTTCCTGGTCCAGGGTCACATTTTGCCTTCAGTCACCACATCTGTAATTTCCTTTAGTCTGTACCAGTTCCTCAGCATTTTTTCCTTCCTTAGCTTTGGCATTTGTGAAGCGTACAGGCCCCGATTTGGTCTGGTGTTTCCTTGTGATCATGCCCAGTTGCGTGTATTTGGCAAGGATGCCAGAGCGGCCTGCTCAGCGCCTGGCGTTCTGAGGCACTGGGGTTGGTTTCCTCCAGCGCTGGTGAAGTTCTCTTTGAGGACTTCAGAGCCACTGTGAAGTTACAATTTTTCCCTTTGCAATTAATAAGTAACTTGTAGGGAGATACTTTGAGGCCCTTTTCAGGTTTTCTTGCAAAGACTCCGTCCCTTCTTTGGAAGGTGGGAGCTACAAACAGCAGCTGAAGGGACTTTGGCCAGTTTTTGATCTGGTAATAATCTGATGACAATACTAAGTCACATTTGTAGAGTGTTCCTCTTTGCCAAGCCCGGTAAGTGCTTTATCTGTGTTAACATGTTTACTCACATTTCCCCTGTGTGGTGGCTACCGATACCCTGTTTTATACCTGGGGAAACTGAGGCACAGAGAGGTTAAGTGACTGTCTCAGGTTGTGGCAGCCACTAAGTAGCAAAACTGGAATTCAAACCTGGGAAGCCTGGTGCCAGTGCTGGGCTTTCTGCCGCCTCGCCGCGGGGCTTGGGTGCTGGGTGCCAGGACCCCTGCAGCAGGTGACGGGGCGCTGCTTCTGCGCTCTGTAGGAGTAACTGACACAGAACTTGCCACAACCAACCAGGAAACGGAACAAAACGTATGAAACATCTGTTTTCAGATACTGGGTAACAGGCAGTTAGGTGGTGAGCCCTGAGAGAAGGGCGTAGTAAGGTGAGCCCTCACACTTCCTCCAGCTTCCTGCCTGGGGAGCCCCAGATCCCGAGCAGTGAGGAGGACCCTGCAGCGCCCATGCGCTTGCTGAGGGGAGGAGGACTGGGGAGGCCGAAGCAGTCGGAATTTGCAGCTCAGTGTAGAGAAAAGGGAGCTCTTAAGAAGTGAAATCTATAACACTTCTAGAAGAAAACATAGGAGCAAATCTTTCTGACCTTAGGATAGGTAAAGATTCCTTAGAACACAAAAAGATTGAGCCATTAAAAAAAAAGGAAAAAGTGGATTTCATCTAAATTAAGAACTCCTGCTCTTCAAACCATATCATTAAGAAAATGAAAAGGCAAGCCACAGACTGGGGGGAAAAAAAAAAAAAGACAACCCAAAATGGGCAAAGGATCTGAATAGACATTTCCCCAAAGAAGAGATACACATAGCCAATAAGCACATGAAAAGATGCCGAATATCACTAGTCATCAGGGAAATGCAAATTAAAATGATAACATACCCACAACAATGATGGCAATTAAGACTGACAGGATGCTGAGTGAAAGATGCCAGATATAAAGGAATACATATTGTTTAACTCCATTTACATGAACTTCTAGAACATGAAAATCTAGTTTATAGTGACAGAAAGCAGATAAGCCTTAGTCTAGGTGTGGGACCAACTGCAAAGAGACTTGAGAATTTTTTTTTTTGGGTGGGGGGTGGAAATTTCTTATCTAAATCAGTAATCTGTATTGGGAAGCAGATGTGGCTCAAGCTTGGGTGCCTGCCTACCACGTGGGAAGTCCCAGCTTTGGTACCCAGTGCCTCTTCAAGAAGGCGAATAAGGCAGCAAGCTGATGCAACGGGTTGGCACAGTGAACTGACCCAACAAGATGATGCAACGAAGAGACACAATAAGGAAACACAATGAGAGAGAGAACAAGCAGGGAGAAGAGGTGGCTCAACCCATTAGGCACCTCCCTCCAACATGGGAAAATCGGGGTTTGGTTCCTGTTGCCTTCTAAAAAGAAGGTAAGCACACAATGAATGGGCGTAAAGAGCAGACAGCAAGCACAAACAATGAGGTGGAGGGTGGGAAAGAGAAATAAAAATCTTTCAAAAATCTATATTGATTGTAGTGAAGGTTGCATCAATGTATACAGTGTACATGTTTCTTAAAATTCATTGAACCATATGTTTAATATGAGTGCATTTTTGGTAAATCATAATGCAAAATTGATTAAAGAGAAAGGGGGGCCTCAAAATGATTAAACTTCTCTACAAACTTCACTGCTTGCCTCAAAAGACTTCAATATTCATTAAATAAAGCCAAAAAAATTCTAAACACTTAACAGTGTAACAAAATGCCTAATACCCAATCAAAAATTGCCAGATATGCAAAACATATCAATATAAATAGGCCCAAAAATTATAGAGATGATGGAATCAGCAAAATAGGATTTTAAAACAGCCATGATAAGTATGCTGAAGGTTTTAAAGAAAAGTAGAATCATAAGGAGGAGCAAAATGGAAAATATAAATGAACCACTTGGAACTTCTAGAGCTGAAAATACAATTTCTGAAAAAGTCACTGGATGGACTAAGTCGAAAATTAGACTCTACAGAAAAATATATCAATGAACTTGAAAACATAGCAACAGAAGCTACGCAAAATGAAGCATTTGAGAGGAAAAAAAAAAGACAAAAAAATATGAAGAGCTTCAGCTACCCACGGGACAGTAACAAGCGACCTAATGTAGAATTGAATTTCCACAAGGAGCATGAGGAGAAGAAAAGGCAGAAAAAATATTTGAAGAAATAGTGGCTGCATGTTTTCCAAATTTGGTGAAAACTATAAACTTTAGATCCAAGAAGCTTAAGGAATCCCCAAACAAGATAAACACAAAGAAATTCACACCAAACCACAATATTGTCAAATTGCTGAAACGGTGATGATAGGAAAATTGTAAAGGCAAACAAAGGATAAAAGACTAATTATAAGTAGGTAAAACAACAGAAGCACTAACACAGATTTTTCATCAGAAAAATACCCAGACCAGAAGACAGTGAGTGGCACAAGATCTTTAAAGTGCTGAAAGGAAAACAGAACAAAACCTGTCAACCTCGGAGTCTATATCCAGTGGAAAATATCTTTCGTAACTGAAGGCAAAAAAACAAGGATGAAGGGCCTTTGATCCTTCCTTACCTAAAGCGACTGGCTATTTTGCCATGCAGATTCAGCTCGGACCCCTTGGTAGGTTCTGACATCTTTGAGTCTCAGGAGTTTTCTGACAAAACAAATGAGTTGAGTTGCTTTCCTAAATTTAAAAACGACTGCCAGCACCATGGCCAAAAGCAGGGGGGCTCCTCCTTCCCAGTAACCCTTGTCCTTTGGCCCGGCCACCCGTCTGCAGTGATAGTGTCATCCCGTAGCCCGAGTGCCCTTCCTGGAGGCAGGTCGGAGGGATCCAAGCAGGCGGGAGTTAAGGACTCCAGGCCGACTCAGCCCCTCCTTGCCTGGGACTGCCCCGTGCGCCCAGTCCTAAGAGTCTGGGTTACATTCACTGTATTTCCCTCTCTCCTGTGTACACACACTTCACGTATCACTCGTTGCCTCTCACCCAGTCCATCTGTTCTTCCTAAGCAGAGAAGAGGTGGACATTGCCGGAAGAGAAACCCAAACATCCCCGGAGATAACCCGCCAGACCGCTCTAGCCGGGATCCCCCCTGCCTGCCAAGGGAGGCGACTAATATTTCAGCCCGTGAGCTGCTGCGGCTTTCTCCACAGAAGGTCCTAGGCCGCCTCTGGAGCCACATTATCCTCATGAGGTCGGAGCTGCCTTAGCGCTCCTCCTGCCCTGCCTGTGGCCACCCTCCTTCCCAGCTCCGAGATGGGCAGTGAGCTCTGCCCTTCTCTTCGGCCCAGATGCTGGGTGGTGGTTACGCAACTTGTGTTGTTTGAAAAGAGAAGGCTGGGAGCTCCCCGGCAGAGGAACCAGGGGAAAGGTCCTAAAACTTGTTTTTTAGTTCTGGTGCCAAGAGAAGAGCTGGTCTTCAGTTAACTCTTCTGCTAAGGGTGCTTACTCGCTTTCAGCAATAAAAATGGAAGGCCAAGTCCTGTTGTGTTCCAGAGAGAGTCGTTGGCTTGGGTAAACGGGTAGCTCCCTCAAAAGCCATGGGATGCCATCGCAGTTCCCCTCGCTTGCACAGCTGTGGAAGCTTCTCTGAAGGCCCTGCTGTTGGCCTTCCCACAGGCTCCCCTGAGGTGCAGAGTCCCCTTCTGCTTGTCTGTTGTGAAGTTAGAAGACTTGGCCTTCTGAAACCCAGGCTCTTCCTTGACCTCTCATGTAGCTTTGTAACACGTTAGTTTCTCCTGGTTTTAGGTGAGTGCCCTTGGAAAACCAGTGGAGGTTTTTCTTCCCCATGCTGTCAGAGCACAAGTCATTTAGGGAGGCTCTCAGGACAACCAGCGGGCAAGGGCTCGGCACCCAAAGTGGGGCTCCCAGGCCAGGCCAAGCGCATGGCTCTGGCCCTGCCTTCCGCCGTGCCACGCTGTGGTGGTTTTCCGTGCTGTGGTTAGCTCTGAGGCCCCATCCCGGATGCTTTCATGCCTCTAACACGGCGTCTTGTCCTCCAAACAAGGGGGCTGGTGTTACCCGCCTTTCTGGGTGGTTGTGAGAATTGAAGAAGATAATGGGCTAAAGCACAGAACCTGGTGCACAGTAGGTGCCAAGTAAATGTCGGCTCCCCGAGACCCCCCTGCCGCCTGGCTTCCCAGAGCACCATCCTGGGGAGGCAGAACGGTTCCCAGGCCTCCCGGGCCGTTGGGAATTCGGAGACGCCTCTGTTCTAGATGCGCGAGCCGCGTTCAGTGTAGGTTAATTTCCTAAGCTAATTCCCTTTCAGGGGCTATTCCTGACTTTCGATCCTGCTTTCTGGCAAGAAGCCATACTCATTCAGACCCACTCCTAAATTGTGGTCCTGAGTCCCCACTTGCCGCATATGGGACTTCAGCAAATTCCTCAGCTGCTCTGAGCATCAGTTTCTTCGTTGGAAAATTAGGATAACACCATGCACCTCCTAGGCTTGGTGTGGAAAACGAGTTGCTCTATCTTATGCCGTCAGTAATACTGATGGTAAAGCATATTGAGCTGAGGTGGTGGGGATCAGGCTGTTTATCTTCAAAGGTCAAGCAGGGTGCTGGCGGGGAGCACAGCATTTGTGAGCCTGCCCTTGCATGGTGTCCCACCCAGCCAGCTGCTCCCAGGAACACAGCAGCGTTCACGAGGGCTGCTGGGAGGGAGATAGGGGCGGGCGCTGCCTTCACCACTGCCAGGGAATGCCACTTAAAGCTTGGAACCTCCAGAGGGTAAATGGAGTCCACTTTAGGGACGAAGCACAATGCATTTGGGTTTTTCCCCTAGTGAAACTCCTGGAACCACGTGACTGGTTGAGTTGGCAACCCTGTGTTAGTCCTTTGGCTTCTGTGTTTAGCTCTTGGTGGGTGGAAATACAGCCCTATCTTCCCCCTTTTCTTCCTGGCTCAAGGAGTGGAAACGGTGTCACCAGGGCTCCTCCACGTATCCAGTATATGTTCCAATGGCTCTAGGCAGCTAGAATCAGCCTCTGCCTTGAGTTCATTGCTGTGGGCTGTCTCTGGTCATAGGAAGCAGGGAGCCAAGGTTCTGTGCCCCCAGAGTTGAGGATCAGGGCTGCAAATATTAGCTCGGAGAAGTGCAGGCACCAGGGCGTGCCTTTTTCTGACTATCCATGAGGTTGCAGTGGCCAGTCCTGCTAATTAGTCTTTTCACAGTCAGAGGCCTTTTTTCCAACTCAGTCGGGTTGATTATTGGCTGGATAATTTTTTAAACGTAGTGAAACCAGGGAATCTTAAAAAATACAAATGTATACAATAGCCCCGTCATTGTAACTTAGACGTGTCAGCAGCAGGTGTGAGGGAAGCCCTGGCCTGGCAGCCAAGCACGCTGGGACGTCGTGTCCACCAGGGATGACACGCTCTCCTTGTGTGAGCTGGAACTGGTTTCCATCTCCAGTGTGGCCTGCCTGCGTGGAGGCAGTCTTCGCAGGAGGACATTTTCTAAATGAGTTGGGTTTGAGGAAGGCTGTTTACATTCTTTTATGTGCAAAATTACATTAGTCATTTTTTAATTATTGATTTTAGCAGTAGAACCTTTTCCCCCAAATAATCCTTTTTAGACCTTTATCTTTTTCTTACTACAAAAGTGTTATGTGTTCATTTTAAGCAACTCAAACACTATGGAAATACACAGCATAAAAAGTGAAAGTTCCCCATAATCCCGTCCTCTAGAGAGACTAACAGGTTATTATAGATGCCTCCAGACTGCTGGACCTATATCTATATACATTTTTAAAATGTATACATATTTTTTGAAAATGAATTCATACTCCATATTGCTGTTTCAGTAACTTGCCTTTTTGCCCATTTTCACGGGCATTTTTCCATTTCAATACAGATAGATCTGCCTCACCATTTTTTAAAACAGCTTTACTGAGGTATGGTTTACATGCCACCCATTGGAATTGTACAGTTCTCTATCTTACTTTTTCACTGTTAAATTCCATAGTGTGGTCCTTTCTATTTAACCCCTTCCCTGTTGATGCACATTTAGGTTGTTTCTAAATTTTCCACTATTACAGACAATGTTGCAGTGAACTCTCTTTTACATAGACTTCTGAGCATTTGTACAAGTATAACTATAGAAGGAAACCCTGTCACAGAGTATCAGTGTTTAAAATCACATCGATATCGCCAAAACACCTGTTGCAACTTTTCAAGTGACCTGTGGATTGTTAGATAGGAAACGCAGTCTCCATCCGCTATCGGTTAGAAGTGCAGCTGCAGCGCTGGGCAGGAGCAGATACAGCATATCTCTGAGGTCCCCCACGGAGGATGCCAGCTGCCCAGGGACGCTGACTGGGGTCCTTCCAGGACAGCCCGGCCTCACTCAGGCCTTCTTGAGTATTCAGAAGAAATTACATGAGCGGTCACAGCCTCAGCGGGAAGCAGTTACAGGCCTCCAGCTCCTCTTGGTTCCTGAGTTAAACTCTGCATCCTGGGGGTTCACTCCCCCGTCCCTACCCAGACCCCCAGGGAAAGCAGATCTAGCCTCCAGGGCCCTGGGAGCAGTGTCGCTAGCACCTCTGTCCAGCATCCCTGGGTCCCAGGAGGCTCGGTGCACCCGCTTAATGTCCCCTTTTACCTGAGTGGCTCTGGAGGACCAGGATCATAAATTCACTTTCCCACATTTTCCAAGCGGTTGTATAATTTACATTTCTACCAGCAGTGTAAGAGGACGTGTGCCCTATTATCCTCACCAAGTGTTTTAATCTTTGTGAAAATAATTGCTAAATGATTATTAATTTGCATTTAAAAATCTTTGTTATTGAGGTCAAACATCTTGTGTGTTTACTAGCCTTTTTTTTTTTTAATTAGGAAAGTCGTGGGTTTATAGAAAA
Organism: Dasypus novemcinctus; assembly: GCF_030445035.2. NCBI lineage: Eukaryota > Metazoa > Chordata > Mammalia > Cingulata > Dasypodidae > Dasypus > Dasypus novemcinctus. The sequence continues at coordinate 456,038 of NW_026688157.1, forward strand.
CATGTGCATAAAGTACAGGTCCCTATAACACCCTATTAATAACACCTTGCATTTGATACATTGGTACATTTGTTACAATTGATGATAGCATTTTTAATTTTTGGACCATTAACTAAACTCCATAGTTTGCCTTAAGGTTCACTGTCTGTGTTATACCATTCATGGAGTCTTTGGGTTTGTTTTATTTTAATTCTAGTAACATACATACAACTAAAATTTCCCCTTTTAACCACATTCAAATATATAATTGAATGCTTTTATGTTCACACTGTTGTGCTACCATTGCCACCATCCATTGCCAAAAACTTTTCTTATCAACTCAGTAAAAACTGCACAATTTAAGTCTTAACCCCTAGTCCCTATCCCCATCCCATTCCTGGTGACCTATATTCTAGATTCTGACTCTACGAATTTTCTTATTCAAATTATTTCATATTAGTGAGACCCTACAGTATTTGTCCTTTTGTGTCTGATGCCTTCAGGGTTCATCCATATTGTTGCATGTATCAGGACTTGATTCTTTTTACAGCTGAATAATATTCCGTTGTATGTATTAATATATACCACATTTTGTTTGAGTTGATGGACACTTGGGTTGTTTCTATCTTTTGACAGTTGTGAATAATGCCACTATGACTGTTGGTGTACACATATCTGTTCAAGTCCCCGCTTTCAGTTCTTTGGGTATGTACCTAGAAGTGGGATAGCCAAGTAATTCTTTGTTTAACTTTCTGAGGAACTGCCAAACCATCTTCCACAGTGGCTACACCATTTTACATTTCCACCAACCACGAACGAGCGTTCCTGTTTCTCCACATCCTTCCCAACACTTGCAATGTTCTGTTGTTGTTTTTTTTAATAGTAGCCGTTCTAGTAGGTGTGAAATGGTATCTCATTGTGGTTTTGATTTGCATTTCCTTAATGGCTGATGATGTTGAGCATCTTTTCATGTGCTGTCTTGCCATTTGTATATCTTTGGAGAAATGCCTATTCCAGTTTTTGCCCATTTTAATTGGGTTGTTTGTCTTTTTGTGGTTGAGTTGTAGGGTTTCTTTATATATTCTGAATATTAAACCCTTATCCAATATGTGGTTTCCAAATATTTTCTTCCATTGCATAGGTTGTCCTTTTACTTTAATGATAAAGTCTTTTGAGATGCAAAAGATTCTAATTTTAATGAGGTCCTATTTATCTGCTTCTTTTGTTGCATGGCTTTGGGTATAAAGTCTAAGAAACCATTGCCTAATACAGGATCCTGAAAAGGCTTCCCTACGTTTTCTTCTAGGAGTTTTATAGTCCTGGCTCTTATATTTAGGTCTTTGGTCCATTTTGTGTTGATTTTTATGTATGGTGTGAGATAGAGGTCCACCTTCATTCTTTTGCATATGGAAATCCAGTTTTCCCAATACCATTTCTTGAAGAGACTGTTCTTTTCCAATCGAATGGTCTTTGCCCCTTGTCAAAATTTAGCTGGCTATAAATGTAAAAGTTCATTTCTGAGCTCACAGTTCTATTCCATTGGTCTGTATGTCTGTCCTTGTGCCAGTCCCATGCTGTTTAGATTACTGTGGCTTTGTAATAAGTTTTAAGATTAGTAAGTGTGAGTCCTCCAGTTTCATTCTTTTTTAAGTTGGCTTTGGCTATTCAGGGTCCCATACCCTTCCATTTAAATTTGGTGATTGCCTTTTCCATTTCTGTAAAGAAATGGAATTTTTATTAGGATTGTGTTGAACCTGTAAATCACTGGGTAGAACTGACGTCTTATTATTCAGTCTTCCAAGTCATGAGAGAGAGAGCAGTTCACTGATACTTACCTCAGTTTACCAGCCTCTTCCTCCGTCTCTTCCCGGATGCTGTGCGGTGTTCTTTTGGGCTCCAGAGTTTCAAAATAGTTGATTCAGACAGTTTCTGCCTGTATAATAGTTGTTTTGGTGGAGGGACTGACTCCGGAGCTTCCTCTCCGCCATCTGCCCACAGTCCTCCAGCAGTTAGTTTTCCTTTCATCAGAATCCTCTGTGGAGCACACCGTGCCAACACCTGCCTCCCTCCGCCGAGACCAGTGTTGGCAGGTGGCACCACAGCCCTGCTCCCAGAGGCGCAGCGGCTCTAGGAAGGCCCTCTGTTTGGAGAGTTAAGCCTGTCTGTTTGCTCAGTGGTTCAGCTTTTTATTTTTTGTTTTTCTGTCATTACCTCTCTCTCAGCCTTTGGCTGAACTTTCCATGTGGGAGAATTAAAACTGGCTAACTTAGAACCTGGGCTTCATCAAGTGCAGAAAAAGCCAAATCCTTCCCAACACATTTTCCTGAGCACGTAAACTGGCCACAAACCCAGCTGATCTGGTTCTTGCTTCTCAGGCCAGACGTGGTGAGGGAGCCTTGCTGGGCCGGCCCACCCTGCCTTGCAGTCCTTAGGACGACGAAGCTGTGGGTAGTGGCCCTCTGGCAGTCCTGCCGGCAGCCGCTTTCTCCAAAACCAAAAAGAGAACTAAGCACTTCTAGTCCTGTTTCACGGCACTAAGTGCCTGTCACCGCTGAGCCAGGCTCTAGCACATGGCTTCCAAGTAAGGCTTCTGGGGGAGCCCGTCATGAAAATTCACAGAAATTACGAATTAAAGATAGACACAACTCATCCCCTTGTAGTGACGATGGGTCCCTTCCCAAGATGTCATCTCCCATCTATAGAATGGAAGGTCAGACCAGGTCCTGTCCCTCTCTGGCACTCTCTGTATGTTTTCAGCTTGTCAGCTCTGAACATGTGTCCCAAAGACATTGTAAATAGGCTCCATCCTGAGCCAACTTTAAGCCAGGCTCGGGAATGGAATCCCACCTTGCTGCACCCACTCCCCTCGGGCATTCACAAACCCCAGACCCGGGTGGTACCCAATAAATAAATACATCTTGAATGACAAACTGAATGAATTCCTTTGTTCAACAAATACTATTTAGCCAAGTACCCTCTAAGTGCTAGGAATACAGGGGTAAGTGGAACAGAAGTTCCTGCTCTTACAGAGCTTACTTTCTAGCAGGCAGCAGGTGCCGAGGCAGGCTGAGCTCGGTGTGCGTGCTGCACGGAAAGGTGGCCAGTGTGGCTGGAGTCAACAAGGGGGCGGTCAGGGCCTAAGCCCTGGTTTATTTTTTCTCTCTCTCCCCTTCCCCGCTCCCCCTCCCCCAGTTGTCTGCTCTCTGTGTCCATTCGCTGTGTGTTCTTCTGTGTCCACTTATATTCTTGTCAGTGGCACTGGGAAACTGCGGCTCTTTTTTGTTGTGTCATCTTGCTGCGTCAGCTCTCCCTGTGTGCACCACTCCTGGGCAGGCTGCGCTTTTTTCGCACTGGGCGGCTCTCCTTACGGGGCGGACTCCTTGTGCTTGGGGCTTCCCTACACAGGGGACACCCCTGCACGGCACTCCTTGTGTGCATCATCACTGTGCATGGGCCAGCTCATCACACGGGCCAGGAGGCCCTGGGTTGAACCTTGGACCTCCCATGTGGTAGGCAGATGCCCTATCCGTTGGGCCAAATCCACTTCCCGGAGCCTGCATTTCTAACTGCTGTGGGAAGGCATGGGGGTTTTGGTTTGGTTAATGGCGATATAATTTACATACAGTAAAAGGCTCCGATCTTAAGTGTGAAGTTTGAGTTTTGATAAATTTATTGCTATGGGAGTTTTAAGTAGAGTGGGGGAAAGGAATATTTCCTTGGATTTATATTTTAAGAAGACCCCACACGAGGTGGGTGGACGAGTGGGCCCAGCGCTCTCTTCCTGTTACGTGAAGGGTAGTGTGACTCTGAGTTGGACAGTCTGTGGTCAAGAGCCTGGAGAGCGGCGTGTGAAACTGTCCTCTGCCACCTCTGCCCCAGGACGAGGCTGAGCATGGGGGCAGGAGGGTGCGTGTGAAATCCAGGGTCCTGCAGTGGTTTTCTTTGGCTCAAGCCTGCAGTTTTTGCAGCCACCCCTGTAGGTGTTTTTTGTTGCTAGCAGTTGCCGTTGTTTCCAGTCCACAGTGCTTATTGGTGGAGGTGAGCATATCTGGCCTGGGTTCTGCTCTGGTGACTGCGTGTCTGGCATCAGCCCAGGAGGTTCCTCTCACCACCCTGATGACTGCCCCTTCCAGGGCCCCAGCATCTGGAGAGTTCTTCCAGGGCTCAATCTTTGGAGCTTCCAGAGACCAGCAGATCAAGCAGCAGCGACCAGAACTGGGTAGAGCTGTGGTCTGTCCCAGGTGGGAAGTGCAGGCCCAAAGGAGGTTTGGAACCACCAGAACTGCAGTGACTTAAAAACCAAATGTGCATTTGGGAAAAGTTTCAAAGAAAAACAGATGATCTTGGTTGTATTAAAATTGGTGACATTTTAGGACACTTTTTTCTTTCCTCAGTTTCCAGACTTATTACAGTGATTTATACTTTAAATGAAAAGGAAAGATGTTGAGGGAGGCCCCGAGCCATAAATTGTAACCCTTACGTGAAGCTCTGCTTCTAGAGCAGGGCTTTGGGCCAGAGGATTTGCTCTCCCTCTAGAGCAGTACTACTACTGCTGCTTTATGCTGAAATATGTGTAGTGCTTGCTAAGTGCAGAGCGTGGTTTTAGGTACGCTGCCTGTGCTGTTTTATTATAGTATTATAGAATCCTATGAGGAGAAGCGGACTTGACCCAGTGGATAGGGCGTCCGTCTACCACATGGGAGGTCCGCGGTTCAAACCCCGGGCCTCCTTGACCCGTGTGGAGCTGGCCCCTGCGCAGTGCTGATGCGTACAAGGAGTGCCCTGCCATGCAGGGGTTTCTCCCTCGTAGGGGAGAGCTGCCCAGCGCAAAAAGAAAAGTTCAGCCTGCCCAGGAATGGCACTGCACACATGGAGAGCTGACACAACAAGATGATGCAACCAAAAGAAACACAGATTCCTGTGCTGCTGACAGCAGAAGCGGACAGAAAGAAGAACATGTAGCAAATGGACACAGACAATAGACAACTGGGGCAGGCAGGGTGGGGGGGAAGGGGAAATAAATAAATAAAATCTTTAAAAAAAAAAATCCTATGAGGTGGGTACTATAATTGCTTTCCTTTTATAGAGGGGCAGATTGAGGCCCGGAGAGGAAGAGTAGCTCTCCCTGGCCACACTGTAAGTGCTGAGGCAAGGTTTGAACCCAGCACTCGTACTCTGCTCCAAAGCACTAAGCTGTCTCTTCTGACAAGTTCTGGATCTCCATTGTGCCCTGCTCTGATTGTCTAGTTTGGTAGTTTGGTGTCTGCTTCATTCCAGACTCTGAGCTGGGTGCTGAGGGTATAAACATGAAAAAGACGGTCCCTACCTGCTTCAGAGCGAGTGGGAGAGTGATGACGTTATGCACAGAAAGCTTTAATGCACAGGGATGCGCAGAGTGCCCGGGGGAGCCAGAGGGAGGAACGCCAGTGCGTTGTGAGGGGTTTGCAGGGAGGACGGCTCAGAGCGGGTGCCTGAGAGTGATCCAGGAGGAGGAGTGTGGGGAGACCACAAGTGACAGCACTGCCGTGGGACATGTCACTCTGCAGTGGGACACAGGGCCCGTCAGGAAATGCGGCTGGGCAGGGAGCGGGGCCCAGGCCATAGGGGGCTTTGTTTGTCCATTTAAGATGTCTGGATTGTCTTCCCTAAGGAAGGAGGGCAGGGCACGGAAATGTGTGCTCCGCTAACCCCAAGAATCAGACAGGCCCCGCTGAGTGGAGGAGAGGGCCCTAATCTGGGCGCCTGGCCTTGTGGTACGTTATACCAGAACATTCATTGCTTTACCTTTTGCTTCCTGCTTTCTCACTGTCTGATCACACTCGGTTTTGTATTGCAGGGCTCACATCCCAGCGGTCAAAGTTGGCTTTAGAGTCAGGCTTGAGCTGCAAATCTGGGCTGTGTCATTCACGCCTGAAGCAAATCCTTTAACCTGTTCTGTAAATGGAGCTGACACCCACCTTTCAGGGTTGTCCCAATGATGGAAGGCGCCACCATGGCCATGGTGGAGCACAGGCTTTTCTCCCCACACTGACCCTATTAAGGAAGAACTTAGACCCGGGAAAGCTGTGGCTTGCTTAAAATAATAAAACTAGATCTCAAGCTTACTGGGATCTAGTTTTATTGACTGCCATTAGTTCCTTGCCATAATGGGTCTTCATTTCTTCTGGAAAAGTGCCCCACATGGGTTAAAGCTCATCGGCTGAACTCAGTCACGAGGCCACACGCCGCTGCAAGGAGACTGGGAGACGTAGGCTTTCAGCTAGGCGCATTGCTGACTCCAGGATATGGGAGTTGTGTGAGGAAGAGGGCGTAATGGCTTTGGGGGAGGCACCAGCGGCCTCCCACAGTGACTGCCTGGGACTTTCCCTGCCGGAAAGCAGCTGGGTGCTTCTGGTTTTCTTTAGCACCACCAGAGGGCGATAAAGAGGTTTGGGGATGGGGCCCGGCTATTGGCGTGATGGTTTCTAATGTAGGAAGAGTACAAAAACACTTCCGGAGTTGTCCTCGATTCCTCGTTCCCTCAGTGAGGGTGAATTTGCTCACCGTGAGCAGCCCCCCAACAGCTTCTGCCCTGTAGGAGCACTGAGACCTGCTCAGGAGGCGGGGAGAGGCCTTCCTGGGCCCAGCGGAGCAGTGCGGCATGACTTGGGGTCGCTGGCCCGGCTGGTGCACACTGTGGAGGAGGCCGGCCCGCGCAGCTCGGGTTAGTCCCCGTCCTCTGCTCGTGCCTCAGGTGATCTTGGCCCCCCCGTTCCAGCTCCACTTTCCCCACCCTTGACTGAGGGGGTTGGAGGGGCTCTCAGGCCCCAACTCTTCATTTGTGAATTGACCCTTGCTGGCCTTGATGGCAGTTTCACTGCCTCTGGGCTTGACATTTAGCTGCACTTGGGCAGTTTACCATTTGTCCTGGTGCCAAGTGTTAGTCTCGACGTGAGCCTCAGTTGTCCAGGCCCTGCCTCGGTGCAGTTTGAGAAGTGAGGCCATCGGGGAGTGGTCCAGGCCGGCAGTGCCTCTGCAGAGGGCTGTAAAGCCGAGGGGCTTTGCTGGCTTCAGAAAGGGGCATGTTTCCCCTCCAGGAGTCACAAAATGCATACAGACTCCTGGTGAGCACGTGGCCTGTGGAGCTCCCCGTCCTGAGAGTTGGAAAATCTGTTCCCATTCCAAGGCCTGCGATCTCTTCCAGCGGTTGGTGATTTCATGGTCCCAGCAAAGAGCCTGTCCCCATGCTTTCCCACAGCCCGTGAGGCAGAATGGCCCAGAGTGTCTGCTGCTGTTCCTCTTGGAAATGTCAGACGCTACCGTGGCTGCTCTGTGGTCTGTGAGCTCCTTCCTGCTTCAAGGTTGCCCTGTGTGTATAAGAATACGAACGTTCCATCATTTTATATCCTAATTGATTGCCGCGGTGAGTTTCATGGCACACAGAAACTGTCTGCTTGGAGGTCTGCCGGGTTCACAGCCTCTTCATGTATCCTCAGCAGGCACCTTTCCACTCCTGTTGTGTTGGTTTGGGAAGCACCATCAGAGAGACTGCCACCGCCGGTACCCGCGGCTACGCTGGTGATTGACAAGCCGGCGACTCCCCTTCCCCATCTTCATTTGGCCACAGGCCTTTCTTTCCGATCACCTGCCGCTAGGATTCCACTGTTCTCCCAGGCTGGACCTGCTGTTGACCAGACGGCTCTCTTAAATCGTGTGGTTTCATCTCAAAACAGTTGTGCTTTTTATGGACACAGTTTCCAAACAGGACTACAACTGCTATGAGGAAATTATTTCCCTTCGAAATCCTGTGTTGTTTGACACTCAGTGCCACCTCTCATCTCCCTCCTTGTGACTTACGAAGCACCCGTATGTAAAATCTCAGCTTCTTCCGCCAGTCAGCAGGTAGGCAGGGTGCACCCACCCCGGCTGGGATCTGAGGAGAGTGAAGCGGGGCCCGTGCTCTGAATGCTGCCTCACGAGGTAGTAGCCACATGGAGGTGTGTGCGAGACACGACGACACAGCCTGGTACGAGCAATCAGCGTGCCCGTGAAGGCATTAGAACTGGATGATCCGTAACTGCCTCCCTGCTGTGTGGCAAACGGCGCAGCACAAAACCAAGGAGAGGGAGCCGGTGCGGTGGAGTCCTGAGGGGAGAGGCAGGCGGGACCGGCAGGCTGGAGCCTTGTAGCCTGGGCAGTGGGAGCCCTGCAGGGCGGGAGCCCGGGAGTGACAATCAATAATGTACCCCGCAGCCATGCCCAAGCATCCTGATCAACCGCCAAGTGTGCAGCAAAGTAAGAAGGTGTGCGGGGCTGCGGACAGGAAGGCTCGTGTGTTATCCGTGGGAGCGTGAATTTGTGCACCCTCTGTGGAGAGCAGTGAGGCAAAATAAGCCACACGTAGCCTTGGGCTCAGCAAGCCTCCTCCCGAGGTTTATCCTACCTATCTGTGCGCTCACAGGCAGGGGCAGCACGTGGCCACGCCCCTCCCTGCGGCAGGGCTTGCAGAGCAAATCGGGGCTGGCTCGGCCACTCTGTGGGCTACCACAGGGTCTTTGGTGGAAGAGGGAGAGCCCCACGCACAGCAGTGAAGCGTCTTCCAGGGGAGGTTTGCTGAGAGCAGCGAGGGTCGGAGCAGGGGACAGAGGGTGTGCCCATTCTCTCTTGAAGAGCCTTGCACATTTGTACTCCCATAGCGCGTCTTTGGAAGGATACAGAAGATTTCGGGAACTGTGGTTGGGGCAGAGAAAGGAAATGGAGGGACTGGGGATTTCAGGTGGAAGGAAGCTTTTTCCATGAGTATGTTTCAGTTATTTGAATTTAAATACTCTGTGTATTTACCTCTTCCAAAATAAATTTTTAATTCTTTTTTTTTTAGGAGGTACAAGGGATTGAACCCAGGACCTCATCCATGGGAAGCAGGCACTCAACCACTGAGCTACAGCCACTCCCCCATACCTTTTTTTATTTTTTAAGTATTGGGGTCTGGGGATTGAACCAGGGACTTGATAATGTGGGAAGCCGGCACTCAAACACTGTGCTACATCGGCTTCCCTGAGTTTTTCTCTTTTTTTCATTAGTTTTGCTTTTTTGTTGGTTTTTCAAAAGGCAGTGGGAACTGGACCGGGGACCTCCCGTGTGGGAGGCGGGAGCTTAACCACTTGAGCCAAGTCTGCTCATTTCCCATACTTTTTTTTTTTTAAGATTTTTAATTTTTTATTTATTTCTCTTCCTTCCCCCCACCCCTCCATTGTCTTTTCTCTGTGCGCATTCACTGTGTGTTCTTCTGTGTCCACTTGTATTCTTGTCAGTGGCACCAGGAATCTGTGTCTTATTTTGTTGCATCATCTTGCTGCATCAGCTCTCCGAGTGTCCGGCGCCATTCCTGGGCAGGCTGTACTTTTTTTTTTTTTTTTGCGCTGGGCGGCTCTCCTTACGGGGCATGCTCCTTGCGTGTGGGGCTCCCCTACGCAGGGGACACCCCTGTGTGGCATGGCACTCCTTGTGTGCATCAGCACTGTGCATGGGCCAGCTCACCACATGGGTCAGGAGGCCCTGGGTTTGAACCCTGGACCTCCCATGTGGTAGGCAGACGCTCTATCAGTTGAGCCAAATCCGCTTCCCCCCCATAATTTTTAATTAAAAAATAAGTAAGGTAGGGGAGGGTGGGAGCTGTATTTTAGTTAAGTTAAATGGTGTGCAACATAGACTGAAAGCTCTCAAAGGCAGGGGCCATGTCTATATTGACTACTGTTAAGTCCCTGCCCAGAGTAAGTGCTCAGTGTAGGTGAGAGGGAGGGAGGGATAGAAAGAAGGAAGGAAGGAAGGAAGGGGGAAAAAAGACCAAATGGAGAGACAAGGGACAGGGAAGCCTGTTAAGAGGAAGCACAGGAAGCAGTCATGATGAGGTGGTAGAATGGGGAAAGGGACACCTCCAGAAGACTCTTCATTGCAAAATGGGCAGGGGGATTGCCAGGTGAGTGGGAGGGGGAGGAGGGCTCCTGGAGACAAGGACGTGGCCACTGCCTGCGTGCAAGTGGCAAAGCCAGGTGCTGGCGGGCGGGGCTGGGAGACCGCGGGGCTGGGAGACCGCGGGGCTGGGAGACCGCGGGCCTGGGCAGGGCCATCAGGGTGTGGGGTCGGGACCAGGAGGAGGTGGAGGAGAGCCCGGGAGGAGCACCCCAGAGCGCGGGGGACGGCCAGGGCAGAGGGGGGTTGAGGGTCCTGGCAGACCCGAGGGCACGCGCTCCTCAGGCCAGCTCGGGGTGCTTCAGCCCCAGGCTCGGGAGGCTGGCTGCCAGACGAGGAGGCCCTCGGCCCCCGCCATCCTCAGAGGAAAGGCGCGTCGGGCAGCCTCCGTCAGGCCCTTCTCTGTCCTCCAGGCTCCGCCGTCCGCCTTTCTCCTCCCTCCGCCCGCCAGGCCTGTCTTCCAGCCCTGCCCCTCCTGGCCTTTGACCACGCCGCCGTCCCCCCAGCCCGCCCTCCCGCCTCTCTCCTGGGCACCGAGGAGGGCCCGTCGTGCTTTGCTTTGGCTCCCCCTCCAGCCGAGCCCGCGCCATCCTGCAGAAGACGGTTGTCCTCAAGCCGTGCCCGAGCCGCGCGCGGCGGCTTCCGAGGGCGCGCGTCTCCCGGGCCTGGTACCCGGCCCGCCGTGCCTGAGGGCGGAGGCAGCGCCTCGTTTCTCACCCCAGAGGCCTTCCACCTCCCCCCCATGACCGAAACGAAGCAGAAGCAGGACTCAGCAGAGTCGATCCCCACCCCTGCCGTCACTCACTGTCCTCTTCCTCTGACACCCGCATCCGCTGTCAGCAAGTCCTGCTGGCTCTGCTTTTAAAACACAGGCGGAACCAGCTGCTCCTCACTGCCTCTGCGGCTGCCACCCCGCCGGCTTCCGTCATGTCCTCTGCGTTGTTGGCGCCGTCTCAGACTGGCCCCCCTGCTTCCACAGTCGGCCCCTCTGGCTACTCCCAGCAGCTGGAGGGCACATCAGCCGCCCCCAGCTCACCCCCACCTCAGTGCAGGAAAAGTCAGAATGCTCCCCCGGGCAGCGGGCCTGCAGCTCCGACTCGCCCACACCCCCACTACCCCTGACCTCCCGCCCCCTGCCTGCACGGCTCTTCCCCAGGCGCCGGTCACTGGCCCTCGCCTTTGGCAGGCCTCTGCTCACCTTTCCCAGCCTCCTTGTAAGTAGTTGCACACCCACCTCTCTGCTTTCCTGTCCCAGTGTTCAGCACAGCACTTGTCACTACCTGACAAGCTCCATCCTTTTCTCTCCCCTCTATAGTATAAGGAAGGCAAGAATTTTGTCTATTTTATCTGCTGAATCTCCAGTGCCTAGAATGGTGCATGTTACATGGTAGGCCCCCCAGTAAGGCATGACCAGATAGATTAATGAAGTATTATAGTTTATTCTGGAATATTCTAGAATATTTGGAAGAGATATGAATAATATGATAGGCATATTATTCTGCATTTTATTAATAATGTGTTAGAGGTTTGCAATAATTAACAAGCTGTAGCTCAGTTTCCCCTGATATGTACTGGGGAAAGGCTACCCCCATCCCCCTTAAGCCTACGTGCCTAAGGCATGGCACTTCCCCACAGGTTAAACAAAGAAACTTTATAGAGATAAGAATAAAGGAAAATGGAAACCTTCCCTACCTGCATATCAGAGGGAGATAAAATCCCTACAGATCAAAGAAACATCTGCTACTGCAGCAGTCCAAGAAACCATAACTCCCTAACCCACTATCTTCTAGTCACTATCAGGGAAGTTTTTACATCTAGGGCTTCCTATTGGCCCTTGCCCCTCACTTGGACCCTCAACCCCCTCCCACCAACTATTCTTTCCTTGCCTAGGAAAGTTCTGTATAAATTCAAGTCCCCCTCCTCCCAGGAGCGGGCGAGAAGTCTCTTCAGACCCCCACCATGCTGGTGGGGGCGGAGCTGAAGTCTGTTCTTCAGACCCCCTCATTTGGAGAAACTTCTCAGTAAATTCTTTGTCTATAATCATATCGGTCTCCATGTCCCAATAAGTGCTGTATTTTTCTCTAACATAATGTAACTTGGAGATCTGTCCTTATTAGAGCATATAGATCTACCTTGTTCTTTGTAGCAGCTGCTTAGGACCTCATTGTAGGTATGTACCCAAGGCCATATTGGCAGGCGCTGGTTTCTTACTGGGTTTTGTGGTAACGACGTTGCAGTGCACACTTCTTTATGTCTTGGCGCACGTCTGCAGTAGTGCCCAAAGAACACATACGTGGCAGGAGCATTGCAAGGCTAAAGAGCATGCACATTTAACATTTTGAAAATATCGCCAGTGGACCTCTGAATGGTTGCAGAGGTTTTGTCTTCTGGTATATGTTTTTCCCTCAACTTTGTATTTTGAAAAAGTTTAAACCTACATAAAAATCTAAATAATAGTGTAACAAATACCCAAATGCCCTTCAACATAGTTTCATCAATTATTAATGTTTCATGCTCTCTCTTTCTCTTTGTATATATAGTTCCCCCCTAGACCATCTGAAAGTAAATTGCACCCTTTCTGATACTTCACTGTGCATCTCCGAAGAATGAGGACATTCTCCTTCAGACATGTTTTGATGTCCTTTATTTTATATTGATGGGGACAGATTCTCCCGAGGCAGAAGAACAAGGGGAGGCTTTTTTCCCAGATCATTTTGTCCTGGTCCATCCCCCCCCCCCCGCCCCCATCTTCTTCCTGAACCCCAGTCCTTCAGGCTGCGCTTTGGTGAGCCGTTTCAATGAGCAGAACCTCTGGGCCTCAACTCCAGATTCTTCAGCATTGTGGACGTGTTGGGCTTGTGATGTGCCAGTGAAATGAGACCTTACAATTCCACTTCTTAGCATCTCCAAACATCAAAATGCCTCTCTCAGTGCTTTCTATTGTATGTGTAGGCAGTCCTTGTTCTGCAAAGTGTGAATTTCCTGTATTTACTTAGAGGAGTTTCTGGCACCCTCACTAGCAACTCAGGGCTTTTTCAGTAGTTGGTTCTTGCCTGCTTCCCACGGTAATAAGACATCTTCCGTGGGTTTGTGTCCATGTCTGTTTTTTCCTCAGTACTCTGTGTGGGAAAACATCACGTGTGCAGCACTTTCAGAGTCTTCGTATTAATAGATAAAGTGCGTGGAAATACTCTGCCTGGGGTTTCAGTAGAGGACAGGAACCTTCGAAAGTCTGCTTGTGTTTCCTTTGGTTCAGACCGCTGAGTCTCACCTAGGAATGAACCCGAGTTGAAGGTGTAGCTCTGGTCGGTTTGCCCTGAGGTGGGTCGGGGCTGGACGAGCGCCTCCTCCCGCTGCCTTTACGGAGCTGGGAGCATCACTGCCTAGTGCTCCGCGCAGGACAGCTACCGCAGCCGGCGGCCTTCCACAGCCCTCCCCACCCCGAAATCCAGCCTTCCTGAGACACACTTCCCCCGATCTTTGACTCTGCTTGGAACTCTCCCTGGCTCTTCTTTTGCTCCAGCATTCGTTCCAGGCCCCTTAACCTGGCTCTCCCTCATGTGGCCTCATTTTGCCCCTGCTCAGTTTGTCACTCTTGGTACCTGCTGTTGCACTTCACGCTCGATACTGAAATCCTGTCTGCCGTGTCTGGGACTTGTGCTCGTGGTGCTTGCCCTGCCCAGATTGCGTCTTCCCTCCCCTCCCTGGGCCACTTGCTGACCCCTGCCCACCTCTGGGATCTGGCTTGAGCTCACCCGCCAGTGAAGCCTCTCCTTCCCCTTCCCCGAGACAGGCAGGGTGGACAGTGCTGCCCTTGGGCGGCCTTCGCCTCAGACTTACCTCCTCTCTAGCACTTTCCGCATTGTGTCTGTGTCTGCCTCCTACTAGACAACGGGCTTCCCCTTTGTACCCGCAGGGCCTGGCTTGGCTTAGGCCTCAGTTAGGGTGGGGGTGGGGGTAGCTGGGTGGGTGGGTGGGAGTATTTGTCCTTAGAGCACATCCTCAATTTAAAAGTAACTGCCGTTTCCAGTACTTGTAAGAGACAGCCTTGTCACGAGGGCGGAGAAAACAAAAACTTCCACATGCTGTGAGGAGTCATTTTTCATATAAGTATCCGGTTTTTTGAAGAGTTTTACTGGTCATCAGCAATATGGGGCCTCTGTGGCCTAAAGGGGCTCATTGTGTATGTCACATGTTAAAAGAGAAAAGATCATGCACATTTCACCTCAGCTTAAATGAGAGCGAGCCAGAGAGAGATGAACTTAATTGTGTAAACACTGAGTGTACCAGTAACCCAGCTTGTTATGTGCATTTTACTTTGTGTCTTTGAAATTTACTGAATGTCCTCCTTTTTTTCAGTCAAACGCTTCAGAGAACCAAAGCACGAAAGACGTCCGTGGAGGATATGGTACGTATTTTAGTATTAATGCTTTCCTGGACTGCTTTTGACTAATTTGGGGTTACTGTGTGTGTTTTTTTTGTGTGGGAGGGTGTTAGGGGATTGAAAGTGATCACTTACATGTAACATAAAGTGTCTGTAATTCCGTTAGTTGAGTTCATCAGGGACTGTGTATAATCCAAAAGTACTTCTATCTCTGCAGATAACATTCTTTTTTAAATTTTTATAGATACCACAGAGGTATTAGGTATTGAGTAACATAAACAGATGGAATTAACTTGAAAGACCTCTAAATTGTCCATGGAGTAATTGCCCCTGAATCTCCAGATAACTTTTGAACCCTACTATATTTTATTACTCTGCTGTCCTATTTTGGAGGATGGACAATAATACAAGGACATCAATCCCTGCTGCAGGCACCTTTCCTTTGTCTCTGCTAATAAGTTATGTTTAAATCCTTCGATACTATAGTCTGTTTGCTTGAGCAAAAATAATCCATATGCTCCTCTCTCCAAAACTAGGCTTTCTTGGCCCTAGGATGAGTCTGCAGTGGCAGTTTTTCCTTCGTAAAAATGATGGTAAAGCTTTAGAAGTAGATTCTGAAGCCAGAACACAAATAATAATCACTTGGAGGTGGCCAGCTCCTCAGGAAAGCACAGGTCCACAAGAAGCCACCTTTTGGGGGCTGCCTTAGGCTTGCAACTGCCCTAGTAAAATAGCCATTCTCCCTTTCAGAGAAAACTTCTAACAAATCACTGTGACAAAGGCCCTTTTATAAAATTTTCAGCCTGTGCTTTATTGATCCCACATACACTACTACAGCTAGTTGTTGAAAATTCACTTCCCCTATTCTGTTTCTCTCAAGTCTGGGTGTTTAGCCTTAAAATGGGTGAGTCCCACTTCAGGGCTGGGAGGGACCCAGTGAAAACCTAGCGCTGGAGCTCTATGTTTTATGCACATCGCCCTTTCCAATTACTTTAGGAAATGATTTTCAGGCCTGGGTCCTGCAGTTGGCCTGGATAATCTCTAAGGTCCTGAGAGCCCCTGGCTGCTGTCCCATGCTGGGGCTCCCCTCCTTACCCTGTCAGGGGCCAGGCCCAACTCTGGCTGCCTTGATGGGGAAGAGAGAGAGAGCCTTGATCAGAAAATTCCACAGGCACAGACTCCTGACTCCAGGTGCTCACGGCAGAGGAGAAACGAAAGGCACACACCCTGCTCCCATCAAATGGACTGGGGTGACTCGGTATCACAGAGATTGGCAGCTTCGTTATTTTCTTTTTTGAAACTTTGTAATTGAACGCAGAGATTGGCAAACTGCTGCCCAGAGGCCAAATCTGGCCACCATCTGTTTTTATAAATAAAGGGTTCTCGGAATGCTACTTCCTGTGCTGCTTTTGCACTAGAATGGCAAAGCTGAGTTGATGCCACAGAGACTGGCCACAAAGCCTAAAATATGTACTGCCTAGCCCTTAAAAAAGGTTGTCTCCTTCTGATTTAACCCATTGCTTGAATGGTAGCAGCTGACATTTGTTTAGGGCCTCAGCTGCAGTACTGGATTTCTGCACAGCTTATTAATCTTGCACATAGTTAGCTCGTTGCAAGTGAAGCAGAATAGAAGCTCTGTAACAGAGACACCTTGGACTCCACAGAGCTGTGGCTGAGCATTTTTGAAGTAATAAAAGAATGAAAATTAAACACACATTATTTTAAATACCATTCATCAGTAGCCTTTTAGGGCATTTCAATGCAGCGTTATTATAGGTTTTGAAATGTAGCTGAAATGCCAAGCCTGAGTTAGTACTAACTGTCTCAGGAAGGGGGTGACTAGTAATAGGAGGCTTGGGGCATTTTCCAGTTCCAGATTTCTCATTTTTACCAAATTGGATACTGCCCTCTTGTTGGAGTGATAACAAGTGATGGTTCTGTTTGTACAGGTTTTTAGACACTTCCAAACAAGCCATAGGAATGCTGTTCATCCACTTTGCAAACGTTTACTTAGCAGATCTCACCGAGGAGGACCCTTGTTCACTGTAAGTAATTGCGTGCAGACATCCACTGCCCCTGCTGCAAGGCTGGCCTTGCTTTGTGCGGACAGTCCCGCTCCCCCCAGCTTGGGGTGGGAGCAGCTCCCGTTTCTCCTTGATGCTCCTCTGGGAGGCCACTCTGTGAGGACCTCCAGGAGCTCACAGGGCTGTCAGCTGGCCCCTAGGGCTCTGCGTGGTGACTCCTGCCTCGTCACCATGCAGGAATTGCACTTTCCCGCTAGCCAGCCCATTGCCCATCTACGAAGAGAGGACGATAAGGCTGGATCATGGCTAGGAAGGAGCAAGGGCTGGACAGTACACCCCCTGAAATATCTCAGGTTCTTGGCCTGGAGCAGAAAATGCCCACATTGGAGCTTGATGTAGTGAAAAGGACACTTGTCTAAGATGCCAGACTGTGGAAGACAGCTTAGCTTCTCCAGGCCTGTTTCCTCGTCTGTGCTGTGAGCCCTGCCCGCTTCATTGGATTACTGTGGAAGTCTCATGAGATGATGCGTGTACGTGCTTGTTGGAAACCACAGGGCACTTATCAGGAAAGACATGCATAGTTCAGTTGGAGAATTGTTGTTATCATGCAAACTCAAGACAGACATGAGGGACCCAACAGTCGCTTGCAGAGCTGAGCAGGGGGAGCAGTTACGGCTCTGGAGGGTGGCGAGGTCCCAGGCGAGTGGAGGGCGAGTGTTGAGCTGGAATGCATCTGGGCACTTGTCCCTGACTTGCCACGTGACTCTTCAGAGGGAGGGAGAAGGGGCCAGGCTGGGCCAGGAGGCCATTCTGGGGGTCTCAGCTCAGGGAGAAGAGGAACGTGCAAACACGGAAATAAGCTGCCTCTGCAGCTAGCAAGTCCTCTGTGCTGGGGATGCTGCCACCGCGGGGAGTGACGCGCAGGAGAGGCTGAGTCTAGTGGACCCGAGCAGCAGTGGTTCTAACAAGGTCTTTGTGTAGTGGTCACTCATGCCAAGTGCACTCTACGAGTTTACATCCATCGACTCACTAAATCCTCACACAGCCCTGCAGGGTAGTCACTTTGGGGGAATTGAGGCGCAGAGAGCTTTCACAGCTTACTCAGATAAACTCAGCTCAGGAGCGATGGAGCCGAGATGTGAACCCAGGCTGACCCCAGGGCTCATCTGATGCCCCCGGCTGCCAGGCTCTCTGGAGTAGCTTGAGGTTCAGAGTGCAGAGTAAGGAACTTTCTGTCTTTATTCTCGGGGCCTGGAACTTTGCTCAGTAAATATTTGGTGAGGGAATGAATGAACTAACACGTAGAAGTACAACCGTAGTTCTTGTTATTTTCAGGGTGGGTCTCAGGCGTGGGAACTCACGTAGGAACCCTTGGAGACCAGGTAGATTCAAGGGTCTGAGAGGCACGTCACCCAGGGCCAGAGCGCAGCGTGAGCTGAGAAGCTCCCTGGGAAGCGGCTGCTGTTCTCTCTCTGGTCTGAGAGGCACCCCTTGTGATTGTGAAGAGGAAGAGCAGGCAGGAGCAAACACTGCCCCGCGTTGTCTACACGCTCGTGTCCGAGCTGTAAGTAGAAGGGAGCTGCCTCCTCAGGCATCACAGTGACCCGCTCATCCCAGAGCCGGGGCCTGGCGTGGGAGCTGTGGGTCTGCAAAAAACGTCTCAAGCCTTGGCTGCTCCAAAGCGCTCAGCTGTCTCGTGTCTGGAGCTTATCTGGACAGATCGCAGAGCCGGAGTGGTGTCCCTAGAGGGCAGCAGCTGACCCAGGAGCCTGGGGCTCCTGCTTTGCCTGGACTGGAGCCAATGCTGCTCTGCTGTCCTCGAGAAAACTCCCAGTCCTCGGGCTCCCCAGACATGTTCCGCAGCTTCTGCCATCTAGCAGGTTTCTGGGAGCAGGGCCTCAAGGGAAAGTGGGCAGGGGCCTTCCCTTTGGAAGGAAAAGAAGGTTTCATGCCAGACACATGGAAGTAGACCTTGAAGAACCTGTGGTCAGCACAGGCCTTCTCTCTAACCCGACTTTCCTTCTACCCATTTCCTTGTTTTTTCTGATGGGAGTAACGCTCTCTACTTAAAATCTGTCTCTGTGACAGGCTCTGGAGCTGCAGGGATGCTTGAGGTCCACGCAGCCCTGCCCTCTTTGGTCAGAGACCCTTGTCGTGCCCGCCCCATGCAAGCAGCCCTCTCCCGAGTGGGCGGACTGTCAGGAGCGAACAGAGACTGAACACGTTTTTAAATCTCAATTCGGCTTTCCTGTTGCTCCCAGGTGCTCTGTCTTCACTTGACGGGCCTCCTCCACCCGTCCTCCCAGTGTTAAACCTCTGGTGGGTGATAAGCACATGGGTGCTGGGAGGCTTTATGTGGGGCCTGGAAGTGAGAGCTGCAGCCTCCACAGCCTCTGGCCCAGTCTTCTTGAGTCTACCCACCCCAAAAACAAGGCAGAATAGTAATGCTGTGTCGGCAGCTTCTCCCGGCCTGACCTAGGTCAGCCTTGCCCCCTGGCCCTGGTAAACGCCACACTGAGGGCCCAGCTGTGTGTCATTTGCTGCCTGGTGGCTCCTGACCGGCTGCCGTACCCTCTCCACACAGGTACCTCATCAATTTTCTCCTGGACGCCACTGTGGGCATGCTGCTCATCTACGTGGGCGTGCGGGCCGTCAGCGTCTTGGTGGAGTGGCAGCAGTGGGAGTCCCTGCGTTTTGGTGAATACGGTAACGTGCCACGGACGCCAGCTGGGGCGTGGTGGGGTCTGCCAGGAGGGCCTCCGCCGCTGGCCCGGTGCGGCCGGCAGGCAAATGGAGTGCTAGAGGTTGGGGGAGCTTGTTTCTGGGGCCTGATCGCCATCCTCCCACAGGTGTCCCAGGGCCAAAAGTCTAAGGCGTGTGGGACCACTTCACCGACAGGCTCTCTCCTGTGTGGCAGGAAAGGGGCAGGAGCCAGGAGGCTCTATGTGCAGGGAGGAGGTGAACGTCTGCCTCTCCTAGCAGAGGGCGGTGATGGTCCCACCTGCAGGCGCAAGCCCACCTCACTTCCTCTAGCGCTCACACCCCTGCCCACCACATTTGCGAGACTGAGCTGCCGTGGGCTGGAGAGGCGCCCAGGAGGGCACGGCAAGTGCTGCCCCTGTCCGCTGCATCTCTGTGCTCGTGCTGCCACCGGGCCTGTCCCCTGCAGAGCGGGACTTGCGGGCCAGGACCCGACGGCTCTCCTCCGTGGACCCAGCCGCCTTTCTCTGTCTCCAGCTGCCGGCTCTCACCATCCAGCACCAGGGATGCCTGTCCCCGGGGATACCAGGCCCTTCGCAGTTCCAGAGGCACAGCTGAAGACAGCAGACCCGTGGGAGTTGGCTCTGCTTAGGCCCATTCCATCCTGTCGGACCCATGGCACATGAGCCTGGTCGGAAGCTGCCCTGTGGCTGGCTCCTGACACAGTGGCAGTGCCTTTTACTCCTCTACCCCAAGAGCTGTCTGGGTGTGGCCTCGACAGAGCTGGCCTGAGCGGTGCCGTCTTCAGCCCTTGCTGCCCCTGGTGCCCGCCAGGTTCAGGACACAGGGTTTAAAGGCCAATGTCAGCACTTCCCACCTTCACACCAGGCCCCTGCTGTCGGTTGATGTGAGGCAGGGTCTTCTCGTTTCAACTGGACCAACATCAGTGGAGCATTTGCCATGAAAAGGGGCGCCAGAACAAGAGAGAGGAATGCGGATGGAATTCTGATCGCCGCTCTCTTTTCCTGGCATGCTTCCCAGAGAGTGCAGGGCTCAGGGCTCAAGGGCCCCTTGCTCCTCGATAGCTGAAGACGCATAGGAAACTGACGTTTTTAACGGGGGCCAGTTCGTAGAGCAGCTGTGAGTGGCTTGGGTATTTCTAGAAATCTTAAGTAATTGTTTATCTCCATCGAGTGGAGATGCGCTCAGGGGAGGGCTTTTCTTAGTCCCGTTACTTGATGCCCATGAGTCACTGATTTAAGATAGTGTCTGACGCTGGCGCGTGCCTCCTGTGACTGCAGGAGGGCCTCCGAGACGCTCCTGAGCTTGGAGGACTGCAGGGGGCATTGCCCCGCCTTTCAGACCAGGCAGAGAAGTTCAGCGACACAGGGAACCCACCCAGCCAGCACATGGCTGGGCGTACCTGGTACTTCCCGCCGCCTCCAGGAAGACTGCGCATGCTGCTGCTTTGCTGTCAGATCCTTCTGAAGGCAGGCTCTCGACCTGACTGTAGCTGCCCAGGGCTAAGGTAGATCCACCTCCGGCCGCCTCTGTGTTGCCTGGGGGCCTGGAACAGAGATCAGGTCTGGCCCTGATACACTGGGCATCGTGGTATTACTCGTGCCAAATAGGTTTTGTCTGCCTTGCCAAGATTAGATCAAAAGGAAGAAGGCAACAGCTGTTGGAGCCTCCTGCCTCCAGTACCCTTCTCTGCCCACTTGGCTTTGCTCAGCCCTGCCCTTGAGTCATCCCCCACTGCCACTGGGATCAGAGTCTTCAAGACCCTCCTAGAACCACCCCTCCTCCGGAGGCCCAGGAAGGGTAGCCTGTGTCCTCAGTTACCCGTCGTATTAGTTTTCTGTTGCTCCTATAGGAAATCATCACACCGTGATTTGTGCTTAACACAATGCCAATGCATTGTTTTAGTTTCGTAGTTGAGACCTCTGACATGGGTCTCGCCAGGCTAAAATCCGGGTGTCAGCAGGGCTTTGTTCCCTCCTGGAGCTCGGAGGGATAATCCATTTCTTTGCTCCGTCCAGAATGCCTTGACTTACAGCTCCAGCCAGCGGAGCAGTGGAGCTGGTCTCACTGGCATCCTTGACTCTCTTCTGCTTCTCCTTGTGATCACGTTGGGCCCACCTGGATAATCCAGAATACTCCCTATGGAAGATGGGCTGATTAGCCTCCCCTTGCTATGTAACCTCCTGTACTCACGGGCTCCAGGATTAGCTTACAGACATCTCTGGGGAGGCCACTCTTCAGCCCACCGCCCTGTTAACCAACCCGTCCAGGCGGGGAGGCACCGTAGCTCCCTCCTCGGGAACGAAGAAGGGCTCGTTTTCTAGGTAGCTTCCTTCGTTCCCAGAAGAGAAGGCAGGAACCTGCTAACAGCGCCGAGGGTGAGCCAGGATCTGTAATCAGTGACTGGGCCGCTTTTCCCAGACAGACGCCCTGACAAGGCTTCCATGGGCCCCGTGTCCATGGCCCTGCCTCTGTGCCTGCCCAAGCTCCTGGGAGGCCTGTCTGGACACAGAGGTTCTCCCCTTTTGGCTCCTGTGCCTGCAATTTATCCTGAGGGAATACCGATTTCAGCAAAAACAAAACAGCCATGTGCCTGAGTTGTCCAGTGCAATAAAAAGCAGGGCACGAGAATGCCTGGCCTGCCCGTCCTCTAGACATGAGGGCCGTGGGTGCAAAACAGAAATCAGAAAGCAGACACTCATTGCCGCTGTGGCCGTGTGTGATCTCCACGCAGAAAAGGAGATGAGGCGGTAGAGAGGTTTCAGTGGTGTTTTTTCCTTCTTTTCACACTGTTTGAATTTTCTTGTTATAGCATCTAAATGAAAAAAGAGCAGAGCTAGATTGTGGAGCAGAAACTGAGAGCAATTTGAGGGGCAGCATGAGGCAGATGGGAGAAAAACGTTTTCCTCTCAGTCCCTTCACACTCTAGATGGAGTTAGTGTGTGCTGAGCAGGTGGTCATTCTTTTGGTATTAAGTAAGAATTGCCATTTGTTCTGTTATTTTATTTATATATATATTTCGAGGTATTGGGGCCGGGGATTGAACCCGGGACCTCGTATGTGGGAAGCTAGTGCTTATTAACCATTGAGTCGTATCAGCTCCCTGAGTTGCCTCCTCTTTCGTTTTGTTTGTTTGTTTTTGTTTTTAGGAGGCACGGGAACTGAACCAGGTCTCCCATGTAGGAAGCAGGTGCTCAACTGCATCCCCTCTGTTGACTTTTTAAAGATTTATTTTTTGTTATTTCTCTCTCCTCCCTCCCCGCCCCCCCCCCCCAGTTGTCTGTTCTTTGTCCGTTCACTGTGTGTTCTTTGTGTCTTGCTTGTATTCTTGTCAGCGGCACCGGGAATCTGTGTCTTTTTGTTGTGTCATCTTGCTGCATCAGCTCTCCATATGTGCAGTGCCACTCCTGGGCAGGCTGCACCTTTATCGCGTTGGGCACCTCTCCTTACAGGGCACACTCCTTGCACGTGGGGCTCCCCTATGCAGGGGACACCCCTGCATGGCACAGCACTCCTTGCGCACATCAGCACTGCACTGCAGCTCACCACACGGGTCAGGAGGCCCTGGGTATTGAA